>NC_080541.1:2296934-2331934 GCF_028640845.1 Ahaetulla prasina
GATTGTTCTCACCGTAGGAAAATTCCTCCTTATTTCTCTCCTTGTTCAGTTTCCATCCATTATTCCTTGTCTGGTCTTTGGATGCCTTGGAAAATAGTTTGACCCCCTCCTCTCTTTGGCAGCCCCTCAAATATTGGAAGACTGCTATCCTGTCTCCCCTGGTCTCTTCTCTTCTCTTCACTAGACTAGCCAGGCCCGGTTCCTGCAACCGTTCTTCATATGTTTTAGCCTCCGGTCCCCTCTTGGTTGCTCTTCTCTGCACTCTTTCTAGTCTCAACATCTTTTTTTATAGTGTGGTGACCAAAACTGGATGCAAGATTCTAGGTGTGGTCTTACTAAGGCTTTATAAAGTGGTACCTCCCTTGATCTTGACTGTATCCCTCTGTTAATGCAGTTTAGGATTGCATTGGCTTTTTTGGCTGCCGCCAAATACAGCTCAAATTTCACTGTTTGTTCACTAAGACTCCAAGATCCCTCTCACTGTTACTGCTATTAAGCCTTGTTTCACCCAGTCTTTGTGTGCACTTTGGGTTTTTCTTGCCTAAATGGGACCCCTGCTCAAGCAGGAGACCCTTTGCCATTTCAGACAAGTGACTGTCCAGTTTCTTCTTAAAAACCTCCAGGGATGAAGCACCAACAACTTCTGAAGACAATCAGTCTGAAAATTAATCAGTATATTTAAAAGAAAGCCTTTTTCGGCATGAAACCCCAGGGGTGGTTTTGGGGGAGAGGGTGCCCCCCACGAGTGCAAATTTCCGTGACCTCTGGCCAACGATTTGCGCACATGCAGCAACTAGACTAGATGATCTACAAGATCCCTTCGAACTCTGTAATTCTGTTATTTCTATTGGAGATGGGCAGATGTAATTCCAGAACTGGTAAATTTCTGTGAATGTTCTAGAAATAGGAGAGTCCAACTTTGACAACTTTAAGACTTGTGGATTTTAACTCTCAGCACAGCTGACTGGGGAATTCTGGGAGTCGAAGTCCACAAGTCTTAAAGTTGCCAAGTTTGGACCCCTTTGCTCTAACTGGTTTAAAATTTCACCTTGAACCTTCTGCTCACCATCTTCTGCCCGGTTCAATGACCATTCATGATCAACATTGGAGAATTCCGACATCATTATATGCAATCCTGTCTTAATTACACAGCCGATAAACATTGTAGAGGACCTGTTGGTTCATTAGAGACCATTAATGGGCAGGAGGGAAGCCATTAAAGTTACTTTGCAGTGTTTGTTGCTACTAAATCTTGATCCTGGCAACGACACAGGAAAATCCCTACAGCTTTCAAAAGTAGTTCCTACGGCCCATGCCTCTATTGTGATCCACTCAAGAAGATCTTCCGCCATTTCATTAATGACTTTGAGAGGAAACCAAAGTGCTCTGGTCCTGCTGCCAACTTCTCCGATGATCCAGATCTCCTCACCCAACTGATGGAGTACCTTTTAACGGCTGTGGAGAAGGGCCACGCCAGTTGCCAGCCCTCCGTTAATTAAGTAGTTTGACCAAGGATTTGAAAGAACACAATGAATCCCGTTAATAAAAATGGCAGCAGTTCATAAAGGTTAGTAGGTACAAATAGAAATACATACTATTTCCATAGCAAGGAAGATCCTAGAAAAAGTGCAGAGAAGAGCAACCAAGATGATGAGGGGATTGGAGACCAAAACATATGATGAACTGGGAACTGGGCCTGGCTAGTCTAGTGCAGAGAAGGACCAGGGGAGACATGATAGCAATCTTTCAATATTTGAGGGGCTGCCACAGAAAGGAGGGGGTCAAGCTATTTTCCAAGGCACCTGAAGGCCAGACAAGGAATAACAAATGGAAACTGGCCAAGGAGAGATTCAACCTGGAAATAAGGAGAAATTTTCTGACATTGAGAAGAATCAACCCATGGAACAGAAGTTGCCTTCAGAAGCTGTCGGAGCTTCATCCCTGGAAGCTTTCAAGAACAGACTGGACTGCCATCTATCTGAAATGGGATAGGGTCTCCTGCTTGGGCAGGGGGTTGGACTAGATGACCTCCAAGGTCCCATTCAACTCTGTTAATCTAGTCTAAAAAAGATAAAAGCTGGAATGCTTAAATTATTTTATTCAAAGAGGAAAATATATTTTCATTTGGATATCACTTCTGGATTTTGTGCCTGTGATTTTTTAAAAAATGAAACGTTGACTTTGGTTTTTGTTGATCAGAAAGATTTGTCGATATAGAAATGGCTCGTTATAGATGAATGTCTAAAAGTAAAAAAAGTTGAGGCTGGAGTGTTTTTATCTTGTACTGTGCTAAGAAGAGTCGGAAGTCAATGCATTCTCCCCCCCCCATTTCCCCCCCCCCCTTTTCTTCCTCTTGTATCTCACACCCCCTTTTCCCTGCTCCTTCTCCTTCCCTTAATTTCCTATTTTATTTTCTGGTTTTTGTATTTTATATAATAAAACAAATAAAATTTGAGAAAATGAGTAAATACAACCAAGCCATTTTGACGGCAAGCCCTCATCACTGGAAGACAGAAAGTTCCAACCGGACGTTCTTCTAGGAGGAGAAACGTGGAAAATATGAGCAAAAATCAATTTGAGAAGTCAAGGTACAGAAGGCTGTGAGTTCGATCCTAGGTAGAGGCTGATATTTCTCTCTCTGGGCACAATGAGAATATATCAGCTGAACAAAACTCCACATTGGCGACAGGAAGGGCATCCGGCCATTAAAACACTCTGCTAGCTCCATTCAGTTGCCCAAGACTTCCACCCTGCAAGGGATTATGGGGTCGTTAAATGAAGATGATTGAGCTCCAAATTAGAGTTTTTAAAGTAAAGGCACCTTTCACATATGCCAAATTGTGTGATCACATTAACATAATAACAGAGTTGGAAGGGACCTTGGAGGCCTTCTAGTCCAACCCCCTGCCCAGGCAGGAAACCCTACACCATTTCAGACAAATGGCTATCCAACATTTTCTTAAAAATTTCCAGTGTTGGAACATTTACAACTTCTGCAGGCAAGTTGTTCCACTGGTTAATTGTTCTAACAGTCAGGAAATTTCTCCTTAGTTCTAAGTTGCTTGTCTCCTTGATTAGTTTCCACCCACATTGTTGGCGTGTGACTCCAGCATTCAGGACTTTCCCACCTCTGGCTTCCCGAGCCTTTTCCTCAAAATATTAGGATCATGTACAGAGGCACTTGGTGTGTACGGGACTCGTTGCAGTATCAGTGGTCAGGTGGCAGCTTGAACCCCACCAAACCCACCCAACCCCTTAACCTGGGGCAGCCTGAGTGGGCACCATGTGTTGCTATCCTGCAAAATGGAGCTGAAGGCCCAGTTAATCCCAAATGCTAAATCAGAATGCATAGCTATAGGGTCTTCTGAAAACCATAAAGTTTATATATATACTCTGTTAATTGCCGTTTGAAATATATATATATATATATATATATATATATATATATATATATATATATATATATATATATATATATATATATATTTCAAACGGCAATTAACAGAGTGATAGAATCAAGATCATGTGAGGTGTTACCACAACTTTGGTAAGGCCACACTTGGGGATGTGGTGGCTCAGTGGCTAAGATGCTGATCTTGTTGATCAAAAGGTCGGCAGTTCAGCGGTTCGAATCTTTGGTGCTGCCGTGTAACGGGGTGAGCTCCCTTGACTTGTCCCAGCTTCTGCCAACCTAGCAGTTTGAAAGCATGTAAAATTGCAAATAGAAAAATAGGGACCACCTTGGGTGGGAAAGTAACAGCGTTCCGTGCGCCTTTGGCATTGAGTCATGCCGGCCACATGACCACGGAGACGTCTTTGGACAGGACTGGCTCTTTGGCTTTGAAACGGAGATGAGTACCGCCCCCTAGAGTCAGGAACGACTAGCACGTATGTGCGAGGGGAACCTTTACCTTTAAGGCCACACTTGGAATCCTGCATCCAGTTTTGGTTGCCATGATGTGAAAAAGATGTTGAGGCTTTGGAAAGAGTACAAAGAAGAATAACAAAGGTAATTAAAGTCCTGGAGACAAAAACATATGAAGAACAGTTGCAGGAACTGGGATATTTCTAGTCTAGAGAAAAGGACGACTAAGGGTGACGTGATAGGCTCTTCCAATATTTGAGGGGCTGCCCCAAAGAGGAGGGGGGTCTACCTATTCTGCAAAAGATCAGAAGGGAGGACAAGAAGCAACGGATGAAGGAGAAAGGCAACCTGGAATTAAGCTGAAACCTCCTAACAGGGAAGACAATTAACCAGTGGAACAGCTTGCCTCCAGAAATTGTGGGTGCTTCATCTCAGGAGACTTTTAAGATGAGATTGGACAGCCAGTTGTCTGGAATGGTGTAGGGCAGGGGTCTCCAACCTTGGCAACTTTAAGCCTGGTGGACTTCAACTCCCAGAATGCCCCAGCCATCTTTGCTTTGCTGGCTGGGGCATTCTGGGAGTTGAAATCCACCAGGCTTAAAGTTGCCAAAGTTGGAGACCCCTGGTGTGGGGTCTCCTGCTTGAACAGGGGGTTGGACTAGAAGACCTCCGAGGTCCCTTCCAACCCTGTTATTCTATGTTCCTTCTCATCTCATAGCAGTCTGCAGAAGTTCTCCTAGGCTGCAGAATCAGGCTGAGAACAGATTTTTTGGCACTGCCAACAGCTGGGGGCACCTAAAATTGCACTTAGTCAATTTTGCAACACAGGCTCCTTATCCAGTGGTGGGTTGTTACTGGTTCACCCTGGATCAGGTGAACCAGTAGCGGTGGTGGTGGCGGGAGGCTCCGCCCACCTGCCTGGTTGCTTCTGCGCATGCGCAGAAGTGTCGTGTGCTCGAGCACGCGCCTGCCCATGAGCGAACCGGTAGCGGCGGGATTTGCAACCCACTAGTGTCCTTATCTGAAGAAGTCAGAACCAGGTCTCTGCTTACCAGAGGACAGGAGAGCAATACACAATAGAGAAGAACAGAGTTGGAAGGGACCTCGGAGGTCTTCTATTCCAACCCCCTGCTCAAGCTAGAGACTCTACACTAGGCATATCCAACCTGGCTGGACACCCTTTGCCCTAGACCAGGGGTCTGCAAACTTGGTTCTTTTAAGACTTGTGGACTTCAACTCCCAGAGTCCCTCAGCCAGCAAAGCTGGCTGAGGAACTCTGGGAGTTGAAGTCCACAAGTCTTAAAAGAACCAAGTTTGCAGACCCCTGGTCTAGACCATTTCAAACCAGTGGCTCTTCTCCAAAGCCTCCCGTGATGGAGCACCCACAACCTCTGGAGGCAAGATGTTCCATTGGTTAATTGTTCTCACTGACAGGAAATTTGACCTCTGTTCTGAGTTGGATCTGTCTTGGATAGGTTTCCATCCATTGCTTCTTGAATCCACGTTTCCTCCGATGCTCACCCAGATTCTCTGGATGCCAAAGATCTGGAGAGAAAAAAAAAAGAACTGAGTTTGTCTCCTACGACTTCCAAAAAGGTATCCGTTCCCCAGACCAGAATGAATTAAATTTCAGCCAAGTAGAAATTTGGACACCCAGCTACAGTGGCTTCAATTGCCCTGAAGGTGCCAGAAATCTTAGCTCTGGGTGTTGGGGGGGTCGTAGATTACAGCCAAACAGGGCAAGAATCAAACATTATGTCAAGAGAGAATTTTTCCCCCTCCCCACTTTTCTGGGATAAAACACAGATGGAGCTTATTCTTGATGCAAGTTCTTACAGAATGTAAACCAAACGCAGAGGATCCAGGTCATACAAGACAGGAGAACAACAATTAGGATCATTATCCACAGGGGATCAAAGAAACCATCAATTATAGAAGGTCCCCTTGAGGACATCTATACGGTATCTCTGTTCAGGAATTCCAGGAGGGCATCTTCGCATGAAAGCGGGGTTCATTTCTTCTCCGGCAAGTTTGTGTCACGGTTACCCTATTGTTATTGTTGTCCCTTAATTCATTCAATCAATCAATTCAATTAAAGTGGGAGGTGAATGGTTGCGGGAACTACGGTAGGTATGTCTAGTTTAACAAAAATGAGGACTAGGGGGTACAGATGCAGATTAACCGAGTTGGAAGGGACCTTGTCAGGTCATTTAGTCCAACCCTCTGTGAAACAGGAGACCCATTTCTGACAAGTGGCTGTGCCATGATAGGGTTCCAGTATCTTCCAATATCTCAGTGGCTGCCACAGGGAAGGGGAGAGGGTTAAGCTATTCTCCAAAGCAGGGGTCTCCAACCTTGGTCCCTTTAAGACTTGTGGACTTCAACTCCCAGAGACCCTCAGCCAGCAAAGCTGGCTGAGGGACTCTGGGAGTTGGAGTCCACAAGTCTTAAAGGGACCAAGGTTGGAGACCCCTGCTCCAAAGCACCTGAAGGCAGGAGAAGCAGCAACAAATGGAAATTAATGGAGAGAAGCAACCTTGAATTGAGGAGAAATTTCCTAACAGTGAGAACAATCAACCAGCGGAACAACTTGCCACCAGACGTTGTGGGTGCTCCAATCATTGGAGGTTTACAAGAAGAGACTGGACGGCCATTTGTCTGAAGAGCAGGAATGTGCAACCTTGGGAAATTTAAGACTTGTGGACTTCAACTCCCAGCCGGGTGTACCTAGGCTAATGAAGAGAAGGATTAGTGGGTGACACGATGGCATTCTTCCAATATCTTGAGGGGCTGTCACAGAAAAGAGGGGACTGATTTGTTCTCTATAGCTCCCGAGGACAGGATAAGAAGTAACCGATGGAAACTTCTCAAGGAGAGAAGCAACCTAGAACTAAGGAGAAACTTCCTGACAGTGAGGAGGACAATTAACCCGTGGAACAACTTGCCACCAGAAGTCGTGGGTGCTCCATCACTGGATGTTTTCAAGAAGAGACTGGACAGCCATTTGTCCAGAGTGTTAAGAGGATCTCCTGCTCGAACAGAGGGCTGGAGTAGAAGACCTCCAAGGCTCCTTCCAACAATCTGTAACATTTAATGATGGTAGACCGCTACAGAGATGATTTTAGCTAACTCTGCAGCAAGACCCACAAAAAACACATCTGAAGCCCAGGAAACGAGAAAAAAGAAAATTCCAAAATTCAATTCCTCGGGGCAGGAAGGGAGGGAGGGAGGGAAGGAAGGAAGGAAGGAAAAACGCCAACCGGCTTTCCTCATTTCCTGGCCTTAAAAGATGTTTTGTAACTGTAGCAGCATCCTATCCCCAAGGTCATCGCTGTGGTTCTTTCCAATGACCGACTGCCATCCTAGTCGGGGCAGCTGCACCATAAGCGATTTGCAAGCCCCCCCCCCCGCCTCCTTTCCTTGCTTGCTTGCAGATTTTGCGTAGACTTGAGCCAGATGCCTCTGTATGAGTTGCTCCTCTCCTTAAAAGCAAAGTGAAAAACCAGGTGGCTATTTTCTGCCCCATCCTGCGATCAATCATGGCCAGCTGGGGAATTCTGGGAGTTGAAGTCCACCTGTCTGAAAGTAATTGAGAAACACTGGATGGCTGGGGAATTCTGGGAGCTGAGGTCCACACCCTTCTCAAGGTTCCCAAGGTTGGGAATCCATGCTATGAAGTTAGTATATCTGGCCAGTGGCTGCAACTCAGAGGATCAACTATACCTACCTCTGTGGCTCAGACTGCTAATGCAGTCTGTTATTAACAGCAGCTGCTTGCAATTACTGCAGGTTCTAGTCCCACCAGGCCCAAGGTTGACTCAGCCTTCCATCCTTTATAAGGTAGGTAAAATGAGGACCCAGATTGTTGGGGGCAATAAAGTTGACTTTGTATATAATATACAAATGGATGAAGACTATTGCTTAACACAATGTAAGCCGCCCTGAGTCTTCGGAGAAGGGCGGGATACAAATTCAAATAAAATAAAATAAAAAGTATATCTGGCCAGTGGCTGCAGCTCAGAGGCTCAACTATACCTACCTACCCGCATCTAAGAACAGGCTGGAAAAGGATAAGTTGTGAACGCTCCAACACTGGAAGTTTTAAAGAAGAGATTGAACAACCATTTGTCTGAAATAGTATAGGGTTTCCTGCCTGAGCAGAGGGTTGGACTAGAAGACCTTCAAGGTCCCTTCCAACTCAACTCAACTCTACCCAACTCTGCTCAACTCTACTCTTACTCTACCAAATTGTACCGCACGACTCTGGAGAGTTGTTTGCACCGGTCAAGAAACTTGGAAATGAAAAAAGGCAAGGATACTGTTTTCCCTTCAAACCATCAACCTAATGGCAGCTTTGAAAAAAAATCTGGTTTTTTGCTTTGTTTTTTTTAAAAAAAATCACGAAGGGGACAGAGGATTTAACTAGAGTAATACAATCCAGTTGAGTCCTCAACTTTAGTGCAGGGGTCTCCAACCTTGGCAACTTCAAGCCTGGAGGACTTCAACTCCGGTTTAGCTCTGCCTGGTAAGGCCTGTTATTAAGAACACAAAGCCTGCAATTACTGCAGGTTCGAGCCCGGCCCAAGGTTGACTCAGCCTTCCATCCTTTATAAGGTAGGTAAAATGAGGACCCAGATTGTTGGGGGGGCAATAAGTTGACTTTGTAAATATATACAAATAGAATGAGACTATTGCCCTATACATTGTAAGCTGCCCTGAGTCTTCGGAGAAGGGCGGGGTATAAATGTAAACAAAAAAAAACAAAAACAAAAAAAAAAACCTCCCAGAATTCCCCAGCCAGGCTTTGCTGGCTGGGGTATTCTGGGAGTTGAAGTCCTCCAGGCTTGAAGTTGCCACAGTTGAAGGCCCCTCGTTTAGTGACTGTTCTGAGTTACAACCGCACTGAAAAACGTGACTTGTGGCTATTTTTCATACTTACAACCATTGCTGCATCCCCAGGGTCATGTGATCAAAATTCAGACGCTTGGCAACTGGCATGTACTTATGACGGTTGCTGTCTCCCAAGGTCACGTGATCCCCGTTTGCGACCTTATGACAAGCGAAGTCGACGGGGAAGCCAGATTCGTTTAACAACCGTATTACTAACTTAACAATCGCAGCAATTCACTTAACGACCGTGGGAAGGAAAAGTCGTACCAATGGGGCCAGCTCACTTAACCGTCTCGCTTAGCAGTGGAAATTTGGGAGCTCCGTTGTGGTCGTCGGTCGAGAACTACCTGAAATCCATTTCTGCAATTCAACAGTAAAACCGCTACATGTCGGAAGCCAAAGAGAGACGTTACAAAAAATCATAATATTGCCCGCTTGAACATGTGTATTTATTCACTGAAGAAGTTGGGACTCAGACCAGAAAATGAAAACTCCTTGTTATTTATTTTCATGGGGAGAATTTAGCACTTCCTCTATGCACAGATGCCCGTCTGTGGTTGGATCGTGTCTGGCTTGCTTTGAGTCTTTCCGTTCGATTAGGAGAATCTGCAGCTCCTGCTTTGGAATAGCGAAAGGGTGAATCCTTGCTGGAAACACATCTCCACTCACAGCAAATATTTATATTTTGGATTTATTTATTTTATTATCTTTCTTTTGCGTCCATCGGGATCTTTGGAAATGCTGGTGCCACAAGAGGATATCTTTCTTTTAATTTTTATTTATTTACATTTATATCCCACCCTTCTCCGAAGACTCAGGGCGGCTTACATTGTGTAAGGCAATAGTCTTCATCCTATTTGTATATTTACAAAGTCAACTTATTGCCCCCCCAACAATCTGGGTCCTCATTTTACCTACCTTATAAAGGTTGGAAGGCTGAGTCAACCTTGGACCTGGTGGGACTAGAACCTGCAATAATTGCAGGCAGCTGTGTTTTAATAACAGGCTTCTTACAGCCTGAGCCACACCGCGGCCCGTGGAAGCCACACACACTAAATTAACTCTTACTAAAATTCAAGTACAACATTCAGGGGGTTTTCCATCACACTCAATTGTCTGCAAGTTATGAATCAAAACACACAACCGTAGCTTCGATCTGGCCGTCAACTATTCCCAGGATTAAAGAAATTAAATTAAAGAAAGTCAGGTGGGCTGTTTAATCCAAGTGACGTCTCCCCAGATTTGGTGAGGTTTATTTCCGTATCGCTCAGTATTAAAAGCCTACCCTAACGTTCCTAAAAAACAAAATAGGTAAAATGAAGGAGGAAAATTCCAACGTTGAAGAGATTTTAATTTTGGTTTTACCAAGAAGACACCAATGCAGGTGTGAAGTTTATAGCAGGATCGCATGTTAGGACTGAAATCCTAAACCAGGTGAAAAAGTGTCTTTAACTTTAGTATGGTTACTTACTTACTACTAGGTAAAAGTATACAAGGAAGGTTAGAAAGTTATTTCAAATAGCTCCAATGATCACATCTAATTTCATTTTTATTTACTCCATCACATTAAAATATAAATATATAATAATGCTCGGAAATTGGTACAGGTAGTCCTGGACTTACAACTGTTCGTTTAGTGACCAAAGTTAAAACGGCATTGAAAAATGTGACTTATGACTGTTTTTCACACTTATGACCATGGCAGCGTCCCCACGGTCATGGGATCAAAGTTCAGAGGGAGACCAATTCTCAAGAGTTGCCCTAGGGCAGGGGTCTGCAAACTTGGCTCTTTTAAGACTTGTGGACTTCAATTCCCAGAGTTCAACTCTGGGAGTTGAAGTCCACAAGTCTTAAAAAGAGCCAAGTTTGCAGACCCCTGTGCTAGAGTAAGATGGGTGGGCCAATAAATGGGATAAATCAATAAATAAAATTGACTTTCAGGAAAACAATTTTTCCTCTGGTGGCTCAGCAGACTAAGTCTGTCTGTTATTAACACAGCTGCTTGCAATTACTGCAGGTTCAAGTCCCACCAGGCCCAAGGTTGACTCAGCCTTCCATCCTTTATAAGGTAGGTAAAATGAGGACCCAGATTGTTGGGGGCAATAAGTTGACTTCGTATATAATATACAAATGGATGAAGACTATTGCTTGACATTGTAAGCCACCCTGAGTCTTCGGAGAAGGGCGGGATATAAATTCAAATTTTAAAAAATTGCTTTCTTTTTTCAAGTACAGCCATACCACGAAGCGAGATGGGTGGCAAACAAATCTAAAAAATTAAAAATTAAAATTAAAATAATTAAAATTAAAATTAAAGTTCCTGGCATACTAAGAAACTGAACCTGTTCATCCCCTGTGTCCAGATGATGTCCTTTTATACGAGATTAAAGAACACAAATATGCATTTTCTACCTTGTAAGAGGTGGATGCAGCATTTTTCTAAAACTGTTCTGGGGAAAAAGAGACCCACAAAAAAAATATAGGTAATCCTTGACTTACAACAGTTCATTTAGTGACCGTTCAAAGTTACAATGGCTCTGAAAAAAGTAACTTACGACCGTTTTTCACATGTATGACCTTTGCATCCTCCCCATGGTCACACTGACCAAAATTCAGACTCTTGGCAAGAGATTCATATTTAGGACGGTCGCATTGTCCCGGAGTCACGGCGTGATCCCCTTTTGCGACCTCCCGGCAAGCAGAGTCAAGGGGAAAGCCGGATTCACTTAATGACCATATAACTAACTTTAAAATGGTAGTGGTTCATTTAACAACCGTGGCAAAAAAGGTCATAAAACGGGGCAAAATCGACTTAACAAATGTCTCGCCCAGCAACATAAAATCACCATCAAAAGTCAAGGACTACCTTTACATAAATTAAAAGTGGAGATTTAGAAATTTATTTCCAAGGGAAGTGAGGAGAAGCGTTTCATTACAAATGCTTCCATGCATCTGAAGTTAAGCAACGCGATTCAGAAATATGCAACACAGAGATTTTATGATGCTGTAATTTTCAACAATCAAACACAACGAAGAGAAAAACCGCAGCCTCTAAAAGAATCGGCAAGTGTTGCTAAAAGCTCTCATCCTGTACTTTAACCAGGTCGGCTAAAGATTTTCCAAGCTGCCTTTGTACAAATTTGGGAAGCTGACAAGCCACAAATGCCAGTTACTTGCGTGGTTTCTATTCAAAGGCATTTCGCCCAGTCCAGCGGTTATCCTAGCAAAACGTTTAAAACCTGAGAACTGCAAGCCAGCACTTGGCTTTCCAAGTATGTCCACTTATCCCAAGGGGAAAAAAAATCTACCCAGTTTTCCTTCTGGTTGGTTGCATTCTGGACTGGCCACACCCACGACATTAGGACGTGACCAGCCATTTTGTGAGAGTGCCCCAGAGCCCGTTCCCAAACAGTCGCCTTATTCCCAGATGGGCTTCTGCTCTGTTGCTTTAATTTTCAGGATCAGCAATTTATCGGCTCTCTAACAGCCAGCACTGACTTTAATATCACAAGGAATATATATATATATATATTTCTCCAACAGTATTTTTCTTTTTTTAATTATTGAAATAGTCAGGGATATCGCCAGGGGAACAAGAAAAGCAGAAAATACAACTTGCTTCATAAAGCTTCTTTCTTGAAGATCAGATCTGAACTTCGTAGAAATCTATACAGTTCAGGATTTTATTCACTCCTGTAGAATAACAAATCAGAAGTGTTTTTATTGATAAAACCATCTATTTGCTTGTCCGTTTATATTATATTACGGATATAATTTCTCCAGTGACTCAACATAGGGAGATAAATGAAAGCTTAACAAATTACTGATCTTTATATAAACAGGATCTGGCTCCAACACAGGTAAAACCAAAATTAAAATTGCTTTATAACAATGAATTAAGCCAAAAGCATTTCATTTGTAAAATCCAGGGTATGCATTAATTAAAAAAAAAACCCTAGTATACTAATATTATAATTATTACTGCAATCGTTACAATAGTAATATAAGCCACTGTAGAACCGGTATTCTAATGGTATGAAATTTTGGAGAAATAAATGAGTCGCTAGTTTGCTGACTGCTTCCAAACAGCGACGAAAATCACAATTATTTTAACGTTTCCCTTCAGAATCTCTAGGGAGGATCTGGGAGGACAATGCCGTTTCCTTCACTTGATGGTCCTCAACCATTTCATTTATGTTTCAGGAAATCCTACTTTTATGGATTTCAATTCGAATTCAAATTCAGAACAGAGCTGGAAGGGACCTTGGAGGTCTTCTAGTCCAGTCCCCTGCTCAATCAGGACCCTATACCAGGGGTCTCCAACCTTGGTCCCTTTAAGACTTGTGGACTTCAACTCCCAGAGTCCCTCAGCCAGCAAAGCTGGCTGAGGAACTCTGAGAGTTGAAGTCCACAAGTCTTAAAGGGACCAAGGTTGGAGACCCCTGCTCGATACCATTCCAGACAAATGGCTGTCCAGTCTCTTCTTTAAAACCTCCAGTGATGGAGGCACCCACAACTTCTGAAGTAGTGGTGGGCTGCTCCCGGTTCAGGTGACCCAGTAGTGGCGGCGGCGGGAGGCTCACCCACCCACCCAGACGTCATCAAAAACTCTCTACGCATGCGCAAAAGCGCCGTGCGCTACCGATAGCGAACCAGAAGCACTTGGATTTGAAAACCACTACTGTTCTGAAGGCAAGTGGTTCTACTGGTTAATTGTCCTCCCTGTTAGGAAATTTCTCCTTAATTCCAGGTTGCTCTTCTCCTTGATTAGTTTCCATCCATTGATCCTTGTCTTGCCTCCTTGTGCTTTGGAAAATAGTTTGACTTCCTCATCTTTTTAGGAGCCCCTCAAATATTGGAAGACCACTATCACATCACCCCCTAGGTGACATTTAGGCAAGAGTGGAGAAACAAACATGAAGAAACACTCACAGCCAGGATGAATAAACTAAAATTTCCCCATTAGCACCAAATCCCAAGGGAGCTGTAGAGAATTTTCTAGAGCAGGGCTCTCCAACCTTGGCAACTTTAAGACTTGTGCACTTCATCTCCCAGAATCCCTTAGCCAGCAAAGCTGACTGAGTTAAAGTTGCCAAGGTTGGAGACCCCTGCTCTAGAAAGATCTCAGAAAGCTCCATGAGAAGAAAGACCACCAGAGATCTATCTAGACCTCCCTTCATTTCAATACAGGTTCTTCTTCTAGCTGCCTTTTACACTGCAGATAGGGCCACGGGGGTCTTTCAAGGCCTCTACAAGCAAGGACCAGAAGGAGAACAACCATAATCGGCTCCAAAATGCTTTCCAGAAAGATATAAACGGTGATCTGGTCCTTCTTGAGGGGCACCATCTTGGAGAAGAATCTCGCGTAGTCTGGAAGGGAAGATTCAGCTTCCGGACAATTCCATCTCTGTTTTGCTGGATGAAAGTTGACACCCACCCACCCACCTCCAGCCTTGTCCCCTGCTTTCTTCTCCCAAAAAGACCCCTTGAGGAAGCTAGCAAGCAACCCCTCCATTCCTCCAAGGTTGGCACATCTCTGAAGAACTCTGGCCCTCCTCCTAAGCCCAGAGCAGAAACATCCAATCAAAATAATAAGACTTTTCCCAAATAAAAGACCGCCTTCTGCCACCAATAGCCTCCCAACGACCTGTGCGCTCCCACAGAGTGGGCTTCCTCAGGGTGCCGTCGACCAAACAATGTCGGTTGGCGGCCCCCAGGGGGAGAGCCTTCTCTGTGGTGGCACCGGCCCTTTGGAATGAGCTGCCTCCGGGGTTACGCCAACTCCCCGACCTCCGGACCTTCAAACGTGAACTGAAGACTCTACTATTTCATCGCGCGGGACTAGCCTAAGAAATATTTTATTGTAATTTTAAACGGGTTTTAAATCGGTCTTTGACAGTTTTAGTTGATTTGGCCATTAAATATTTGGTTTTAATCTGTTTTTTAAAATTGTTATTTATATTTGTATTTTAATATGGCTGTAAACCGCCCTGAGTCCTTCGGGAGAAGGGCGGTATAGAAATTAAATTATAAATAAATAAATAAAATAAAATAAATAAAACAGCCCTCAACTCTTTGGAACTCCGTGCCAAGAAGAGTAACTGCAGTCTAGAGAATAGATAGATAGATAGATAGATAGATAGATAGATAGATAGATAGATAGATAGATAGATAGATAGATAGATAGATAGATAGATAGATATGGATGGATCGATGGGTGGATGATGGATAGATGAGAGAGACAGACAGACAGACAGACAGACAGACAGACTGATGATAGAAAGACAGGTAATGATAGATTGATAGATCAATAGATCAATGGATGGAAGGGTAGGTAGGTTGGTAGGTAGATGATAAATAGACAGACAGACAAACTGATGGATGGATGATAGATAGGTAATGATAAATTGATAGATCAATAGATCGATAGATGAATTGATGAGTGGGTGGGTGGGTAGGTAGGTAGATAGATGATAGATAGATAGATAGATAGATAGATAGATAGATAGATAGATAGATAGAAAGAAAGAAAGAAAGAAAGAAAGAAAGAAAGAAAGAAACAGATTGATGATAGAGATGGATGGATGGATGGATGGATGGATGGATGGATGGATAGATAGATAATAGAGATGTGTGATGAGAGATGGTAAGTAGATAGATAGATAGATAGATAGATAGATAGATAGATAGATAGATAGATAGATAGATAGATATTTTCTTGGCACCAGAAGCAGGGCCTGAGTCAAGCCAAGGACAGTCCTGCCAAAAATAAACCAGCCCTTTTCACTGTCAGCTGAAAAAGGGGGAGAGGAACCCCACCCACCCAAACGATATGAGCAGAGGGGCTGAGACGTCATCCTTGCACCCGCCCACATCTGTTGGGGTGGAACGGGAATTCTCCGTCCTCGAGGAGCATCATTTGGCAAACAGCGTTGGGCTGAAGGGCTTCTCTTGCCAAGGGGACAAAAGTGGCCCAAATCACGGGACTTAACTTGACCCTTTTCCCGAGCTGATCACGGCAAGATTTCGCCCCAGGGAGACGGTATGGAAAAGGAGATTGCATTGCTAGACAAGCCATTCCTAGTTCAACTTTTTTTTAAAAAAAAAAATATCACTAAGAGGCAGCTGGCAACATTTCCTAGAGAGGACATACAGATAGTCCTCGACTTATTTATAGCCGTTCATTTAGTGACCATTCAAAATTAGAGCGGCCCTGAAAAAAGCGACTTATGACTGTTTTTCACGTGATCAAAATTCAGGCGCTTGGCAGCCGACTCATATTTATGACGGCGGCCATGTCCCCAGGTTACGTGATCCTGTTTTGTGACCTTCTGAAAATCAAGGGGAAAGCCCGATTCACTTAACAACCGTGGGTTTGTGAAATCGGGAGTGACTTAACAACTGCCTTGCTTAGTGACAGAAATTTTGGGCTCGATTGTGGTCGTAAGTCGAGGACAACCTGTATGAAGGAATGGGTGGGCCGGTGCTCCATCTTTTGCTAAAACTTCTTCTTGATTTTTAAAGGTACCCATTTATTATTTGGAAGTTGCAAATAATAACGTATTAATCCTACACCGGTCCAGGGCTCTAGCTATCTAGCGAGGTTGAACAGTGGCCCGATATATCACGATTAAAATCCAGTTTTGCTCCTAATGTAAATTGCATCAAATGACATTCAGCAGAAAAAAAACCACAGAATCTCCATAAAACGAAGAGTCGGCATTAATCTGAATATCCCCCTTGTTTCTCACTGAAATCGAAAAACAGCTGGCCATCCCAAAAGCTTGATCGACTGTGTACAAAGTCAAAAAAGGGCACAAATGTATTTCAAATTATACAAGACCGAAAAATCATTTTGAATTCAAATTGACCTGATATTGGTCCAGCACGGTTTGGCAATGAAGATACATATTGTGTTGGCATCTATCCTTTCATTGTGTTTATAATGTTTTAATGCAATTTCTAAAATTACGGAAACTTTCAGAAATTGTACTAATAGCTTGTAAACACCTTTAGCCAAATTACACGATAAACTCTTTTAGTAATTAACAATTTCTTAAAAAAAACAAAAAACTTTCCCCCCCAAAATCATATATATCAGCTTCCATCTCCACCCTGTTTAACATTGCTCCTTTTATCTAATTTGTTAACTAATACTTTAATATTTTTAAGTTTTTAATTGTCTAGAATATGGTTATTTATGATACTATAAGCCAATCAGAGTCGCTTAATAGAGAGACAGGGAGGGGCCATAAATTTAAATTGAATAACTAAATATAAGCAATTTGAAAGCAGAACCAAAAGGACCTTAGAATAACTATTATGGTGATCCATTGAGCATAAATTTTAAATACAAAGATCACCAATGTGAATTTCTCTGAAGGCACAGAACATAGATACAGGAAAATATGTGTATTAAATGATAAATAGTAGATAAGGTATCCTATTGTCATTTGTTACTGTGCACACATTAAGTGAAATTCTGTTGCCTGAAAGATGGAAACGAAAATAAGCATTTCAATTATAAAAATATAGTTGCTCCAAATAGCTTCTCACATTTTCTTTTAGGCGTTCAGATTACAAATTTTTTTTTAAAAAAATCACTAATATTGGAATTTCAAGTTTATTTGATTTTAGCACTAGACGCTATTTGATAGCAAACACTACATAATAGGTTTTTACTGGATTTAATTTACTGTGTTTTACTGTATTTAATTTACTGTGTATTACTGTATTTAGTTGATACCATACAACAGTATTTGATTTATGAAAATAACTGCTAGCTAGCTAAATATATTTTGGCCAGACCAAAACAGTTTGCCAATTTTGCTAGGAAATCTAGAACAGCATTTTTTTTTAAAAAAAATATATATAGCTTTTAACTTTTAAAAAAACCACGAACGGAATTGGAATTATTGACCATTTTTATACTTTGGAAAAGATTTCAGCTTAAATTTCAAACCTTTCTAGAATTCGAGAAAGAGTTTAGTAGCTGTTTTCAGAGTAAGAAATGTGATTAAAAGATGTTTAATAAGATATATCTTACTTGGAAAAGGGGCTACCAGACTTCTGATCTTGGGGAGCTATAGACCAACATGGCTTTTCCCCCCTATAACGTCTATTCAAAAATTCAAAATCAAATTCAATTTTTTTTTTCAAAATGTTCAAAAAAAATTCAAAAAAGGAGCAATTTGTATTTAATATTGTATGTTTTGACAGCAGCAAGAATTGTTATTTGCACAGTGTTGGAAAAATGAGGAAACACGGAGAGAAGAAGAATGTAATTAAAACAATATTAGATTGCGCAGAAATGGATTGACATTAAAGATAAAAGAGAAGGAAGATACAGAATACTTTTCCAATATGGGATTCATTTTATAAATGGTTGGATAACAGAAGTAGAGATTAGGAGCTGAAAAAGCATTATTTTTATATACACGGAGAGCATATGCACCAAGACAAATTCCTTATGTATCCAATCACACTTGGCCAATAAAGAATTCTAATCTATTCTATTCTATTCTATTCCTTTTATGTACACTGAGAGCATATGTACCAAAGAGAAATTCCTTGTGTGTCCAATCACACTTGGCCAATAAAGAATTCTATTCCTATTCCTATTCCCTATTATGTAAGCAATTGACCCAGACAACAGACTGTTCACAAAGCGTTTATGTATGTTAAATGTACAAATAAACTCTAAAATAAAATTTAAAAATTCAAAATCAAATATCAGTCTTCTTCATCCCTGCCTGAACACAGGCATATGAGGGCAAAGGAAGAAAAAAATAAAATAAAACTCAGATAAGGACATTTTCCCAGCCATCTCTGGCAGTTGATGGAAGACGTTCCCGAGAGACTCTCAACGTTTTTAACACCAGCAGATCCCTGACCAGGAAGGTGGCGAAAGAATGTTCCTTGAAAACATCAACTTATGTTCAAAGGCCATCGAAACTCCCCAAGAGGTTGTGGTGGATTGCACGCAGAAACACACACACACACAGAAGTACATCCTGTTCGAAGACTGAAGGGGCCTCGTGTCTAGACAAACATCTTACACTCAACACACGATGGGTTTCACACCCTCCTTCTGGACCACCTGTTTTTGGAGAGTGGCTAAACTCAAGCCAGAAAGAGGATCAGCTGCTCCGGCCGGGAGGAGACATGGGACCTCCTCCATGGGCCATGAAACATGCTGGCATGTTGGGCTGCAGATCCAAGAAGACAAAGTTGGCACAAAGGCCAACCTACATTCGCCCAACGACCACTGAGCTCCAAGGCGGTTAGGCCAACCTCCCAACGTCTGGATCTCGCTCCAGCAGACACTCCATACAAGGCTCACCCCAGACTTGTGCAAAACCCAACTGGATGCTTCGGCGGTCATCGAAGCCACCCTGTCAAAAGCTAGCCAAAGAATTGGCAGGTGGCTAACTTAAACCAATTTTGTTAAGGTAAAACAGTTTATGGAGAGTGATTAAAAAAATAATGCTTATCGCAATAGAAGAGAATACTTGCAAGTTCAGGGTGGAACTTTCGGGACCTTGGTTTGTTTTTTTTGCAGATGTTCCATTACCCAACTAGGTAACATCATCAGTGTTAGAAGGGAGAAGGGTTTGCAGAATGATGATGGAGGAGGAGGAGGACTATGAGGTCCTTAGCACTCTCTGAGCTTGGTTTTCATTACCCAACAAGGAAACATCATCAGTTCTGGAAGGGAATGGGGTTCGTGCCGGGGGTGGGGGAAGGAGGAGGAGGAGGAGGAGGAGAGGGGTCCTTGGTTCTCTTTGAGCTTGGTGGCTTTCTTCCAGGCATTCCATGACCCAACTAGGGGTGTCCTGATACACTGGTGATATTACCTAGTTGGATCATGAAACATCAGCCAGAAAACCACCAAGCTCAGAGAGCACCAAGGACCCCACAAATACTTAATCATGTAGCCATCTTCTCTTTTCCCCTTAGAAAGTTGGCATTCCCATGGCACTTCGTTTAAAGTCACCTCCCCTCTACAAAGCAGATGGGCTCACCTTGCCAACTACCTGGCTTCTAGAGAAGTTTGGACTATAATTCAGATTTTCTACGTAACCCTTTAGAATGTTGAGAGTTTGAGCCCAACCCATCCAACATTTTCTGCTGTAGGTTGGCTGCCTTCCTACCTTACTTAGGTCAACACAGATGGGAAAGATCCAAAGGAAAAGGAATCTATACTTGGAACCAGAAGGGAGGGAAGGTATTTTGGGATTTTCTAAGAATCTGAATAGAGCTGGAAGGGACCTGGGAGGTCTTCTAGTCCAGCCCCCTGCTCACGCAGGAGATCTTATACCATTTCAGACAAGTGACTGTCTAGTCTCTTCTTTAAAAATGTCCAGTAATGAAGCACCCACAACGTCTGAATTCAGAAGTTTACAATAAACAAGAGTTCGGGAAGAAGCAAAAAATGTAAAACAAATCAAAACTATTTAAACCGGCTTTTTAATTTAAAAACCTGTACAATCAATACTCCTCATTTCTAGAGTAGGAAATGTAGGGAAGAGTTTCTCAATATCGACCATTTTTATGCACTTCAACTCCCAGAAGTCAACCGTGGGGGGCTGGGGAATTCTGGGAGCTGAATTCTGAGATCAACCAGCAGAATCCCTCAAGAATGTGCAGGAAAGCCAAATAAAACCACTCACAAGAGATACTGAATGCCTCATCCATGGAAAACCTGCTCAGGTATGTACAGGTAGGTTCTAGATATACAACAGTTCATTTAGTGACCGCTTGAAGTTGCAACGCCTCTGGAAAAAGGGACATTTAGACCTTTTTCACTCTTACAAGCGTTGCAAGCATTCCCGTGGCCACATGATCGAAATTCGGACGCCGACTTCTCCTTATAACGGGTGCAGCATCTTGGGGTCCTGTGAACCCCTTTTGCGACCTTCTGGCAAGCTGAGTCCACAGGGGAAATGATTCACTCAACCACATTGTGATGAATTTAACAATTGCAGTGGTTCACTTAACAACCGTGGCAAGAAAGGTTGTAAAAGAATGGGGCAAAATTCACCTAACAACAATCTCACAGCAACAGAAATGTTGGGCTCCATTGTGGTCGTAAATCAAGGACTATGTTATAGTCAATGGCCACTTAGATCAGGGGTCTCCAACCTTGGTCCCTTTAAGACTTGTGGACTTCAACTCCCAGAGTTGAAGTCCACAAGTCTTAAAGGGACCAAGGTTGGAGACTCTTGGCTTAAATGATACGTAAAATAAATCAAATAGAAGAAACCAAATGCTGGTAATGTACAAAGCACACGTCACACAGGGTCAACCCAAAACAAGACACACCCAGAAGACATAAAAGTCTGCAGAGATTCTCAGTCAAGTGCCCTCAAGGACTCTCCAAAAAAGATGCAAATGACCAGCTGTCTGCAAGGAATATCAGTCCTTCCATTTCCCACTATCCGGTCAGAGGCGAAGAAGCTTCTTGGATGAGAAGGGAAACGTCTTCAAAGAAAAAAACCAAGAAAGTCCAGTTGCCTCCTGAAAAAGCCCCTTTGGGACACAAAAGCATCAAGAGCAGAACTGTTTGGGGGTCACTCATGAAATGGTGGGTCTTATTGTCCACGTCTTCTCCATGGCCCAACCGATAGAACATAGAATAATAGACTTGGAAGGGGATTCCAACTCTATGGTTATACTAGGGACCTTGGAGGTTATCCAGTCCAACCCCCCTGCTCGAGCAGGAGGTCTTATACCATTTCAGACCAAGGGCCTTCCGGTCTCTCCTTGAAAGCCTCTAGTGATGGAGTCCAACCCTGACTGTTTTCTTATCTAGCCTTGACCCTATGGATGACTGACAATTCTCTCTCTCCCGGCTGGTGCATCTACAACTTGGTGAGATCGAAGTCAAAAGAGGTTAACCAACCATAACCCAAACGCCCTCATGATTGACAAAAGATCTGCAGCCGTTTGCTTGGGCCTGTGGGTGACACTTAAGCTATGAGGCCATCTGCCACCTTCCCAGGCGGAGCGCAAGGGGAGCACAGAAACTCAACACCAGCAGTCCGGCTGCAATGCCAGACATCTGAAGAATGGTGCCTGCTTCACCACCGCGTTATGTTCAGAATGAGATCCCCCTTCAAGCCCAGCCCACCGTCTCCTTCACGGAGCACTGCTCCAACAGGCTTGAAAGCCAGAGCTGCTAGCCCGGCCCTCCTCGTGTTTTACACATACGTGTAGTAGACTCAACAAATAATCTGGGACATATCGACACGGCTGAAGAATGTCAGAGGTAACGATCAAACCCGCAGGCGCAAATCTAAGCCGCCCTCCTAGAGACATGCATTAGGAAATGAATCTCTTGGAAATCAATGGAATTAGCTTCTTAATAAAGCTGGATGCCCACCTCTGTTGAACCGTTTCACCTGGCGAAAGGTTAAAGTGGAAGCTCACTCAAAGGGGGATTCTGAGTTTCAAATGTACTTTATACCAGGGATCCCCAACCCCCGGTCCCTGGACTGGAACAGGGCTGCGGCAGTCCACGGAAGCAAGCAAAAGTCCCATCCATGGCATACAGGTAACATGCAAAACCATGCCCCTCCAGTCCATGGAAAATCCTTTCTCTATGGAAGTGATCTCTGGTGCCCAAAAGATTGAAGGTCTCTGCCTTATACCTTAGGAGAGGCTGAAGGCCCCATTGGCACAATCATATCCAGCTCTCAGAATTTTGGAATCGTGTTGGGGATATTGAACCCCAAAGCTGAAGATGTCATGGATCTTTCTGTCGCTAAGAATATCCCCGTCATCTTAGGCCAGGGGCCTCCAAACTTGGTCACTTTAAGACTTGTGGACTTCAACTCCCAGAATTCCCCAGGCAGCTGGGGAATTCTGGGAGTTGAAGTCCACAAGTTCTAAAGTGGCCAGGTTGGAGAGCCCTGCCTTAGACAATAGAGGCCACCCTGTGCAGCAGACAATGAGCTGAAACAACTCCCAACCAATGAAAAATTTGGCCCATGTGTCCTAATGTTCTCCTAAAATGTTTGGAGTGCCTTCATTCTCCAAGAACTATTTATGAACCCAATTATTTATTTATTAAATAAATTTATCTGGTCGCCCAACTCTCACACAGGTGAGTCCAGACAGCTCTTACCACATTAAAAGCCATAAAGTTAAAAGCCATGTTCAATTATTGCCTATTTGTTTTACGGCCAATTCGTTTTTGCAAAATAAAAGCTGTAAAATGTGGAGTTTTACAGAAGAAAATCTCTCTCGGCCGTTAGAGCATGGAAGCAAGCAGAGCTTTAAAACGACCAGAGGGGTTTTTATCTTTATTTTTAATGACTAAAATTCATGCTTAAACTTACAGAAGGAAGAATATAAAGACTGTCGGAGGAGCCATTTTGGATCTGCCTTTAGAGGCCCAGTTGACTTGATGTTCCTCAGCTCCGAAGTCCTCGTCTCTAGAAGTTCCACCAAAAACAGCTTCTGGTTCTCTTCCCCACCATTCCTGGTCTTCCACGCTGAAGAAGCACGTAGGCAAAACAACAGCGAGTCCTGAAGAACATTCAAACCCCTCCCCCCACCCCACAGAAAAGAAATTGGAGACAAAGAGGAAAACAGATCAAATCATCCCCACCTCAATTTGTGACAATGGAGATCTCCAGAAAGAAAATAAAGTATGGGAAGAGGGGATTGTGAGAAGAAAATTCACTCATGGATTTCAAGGTTGCTTTGATACAATTCTGTGGGATCCTTGGTGCTTTCTTAGTTTGTGTAAGGAAACATCTGCAGAAAACAACCACCAAACAAGACAACCATCATGAATGCTAGTGATGATCATTTTACTTTGGTTTTGGTCATGCAACATCTGCAAGAAAACAACCAAGCTCAGAGAGCACCAAGGACCCCTCATTTCAAACCTGAGCTACAAATATTCCCCTTTATTGATATAATTCTACGTTTTTAGACCAAGGGACCTGACAGTTTTGGGTCCTAAGATGAAAAGTTACGTTTTTAAACAAAAGCAACGGATTGAACTCAATCGATTCTTAGACAAAGGATTTTCTGGAGGCAGCACATCATCCACTGCCTTCGGTGGCCAACCACAACCCTCCAATCTGGCTGAAAAGCAAAGCCGCACACACCGGCAACAGCCCACTGCGTGATGCTAAAGAGAAGACCTCCAAGCTCACAGAGGTCTGCAGTTCCTATCAAAGACCCTGGAAGACACACCCAAAAACTGCAGAGAAGAGATGCCAACGCTTAAGGAGATTCTCCATCTTCCAGGCCGTGATTGTCCCAGAGGTGAAAACTGGAGTTTCTTCTTTTTCTTTGAAGACGTTTCGCTTCTCATCCAAGGAGCTTCTTCGCTTCTTCAGCTCTGAAGAACTTCTTGGACGAGAAGTGAAACGTCTTTAAAAAAAAACACCAGAAAGTCTGGTTGCCTCTTGAAAAAAGCACCTTTGGACAACCATGACCTGGAGGACTGGGAATCTCCCGAGACATCAAGCATCTTGGCTGAGAAGCAAAACATTTTCAGAGGGAAAAAAACCAAGAAAGTCCAGTTTCCATTTGGAAAAAGCACCTCTGGAAAACTTAAAATGCGCAAACTTGACATCGCCCTAAAAGCCAGCGGTTTCCATCTTTGGAAAAACAACAGCAATAACTGTTTCTATAATATCAGCATCCGAGTTGTAGTGGGGGGCGGGTGGGGGAGAAATGGAGCCAAGCTTGAGATGCTGCATTTGGTTCACGCCCTTTGCACGCTCAAGGAGTGTGCAGCCCTGAAACTCTTCGTACCTCTTCTATTTCATGGTTTTATCTTGTTCTTGAGGATGGAAAAAAAAAAACACCCAGAAGGAAGCATTTAAAAACAATCCTTCAACCACGCTGCAGCTAAAGGAGAAACTCTCATCCCATTCCCACGTCTCAGTCCAACTGTGCCTTTCTTTATGCAGCTGTTTTTTTTTTAAAGAAAACAAGGTGGGGCCACAAACCCAGAAAGCTCAAGAAATAAATAGGTTGCGTAACGGTTCCCATCCGGAGTTCCCAGCCTCCGAACGAGAGAACCATGAATTCTTAACATATTAGCAGCCTACACAGACCAGACACCTGTTATAAGAAATTCTCCATTTGCTGAGATGGTTCACTGCTGGGCGTCAAAATTGCCATGTCGATCTAGGAGCAAAGCCTCACCTAACCCCTTACACACCTCTTTTTGCATTAGCAGAATTTTTAGTGCTACTGTATCTCCCCCACCCCCCTCCCCATAGCCACCTTGGGAATCTTGCAAAAACAAAGAGATTTAATTAAAAAAAATTTTAAATTATACAACTGCTACTGTTGTCAATTTCTAACTGGCCAGATTGACGGAGGGGTTAGGGACTTTGGCTGACCTGCTATAGGTGGCCACATCCGAACGTGCGGCTATGCTCAGCCATCCAAATCAAGCCTTCCTTCTTGGGATTGTGTAGGTTGACAGACTGAAATCCCTTTTTTTTCTGCACCATAGCTCTGCCAAGTTCGATGGACTCGATTCCCACTGGATCTCTCTAGGATTACGCTGGAGAATACACTTTGCTGCAGAAGGGACTCTAAGCAAAAAGCCCTCCATACAATAACAGTTCCTCTGTCCAGTAAAATAAAAAAAAATCATTATTAGTAATAATACTTTCAAACCAGAGGTGACATGCCCCCGGTTCAGACCGGATCGTCCGATCTGGTAGCGATGGCGGCAGGTGGTTCGGAGAACCGGTAGCAAAAATCCCTGCCTCCCCCCCCCCAAATGAGCTGCGCGATCATCAGAGGTTGTTGTTGTTTTTTTTACTTTTAAAAGCATTTTTTCTTCGGCTGAAAAAATGCTTTTAAAAGTAAAAAAAAAAAAAAAGCCTCTGATGATTTTGTGGCTCAGCTGGGAACGTCCGAACCCTTTAAAAACATTTTTTTCTACAAAAAATTTTCTACAAAAAATTTTTAAAAGCTTTTAAAAGGCTCATCTGGCGATCCCAGTTGAGTTGCCTGATCATCAGAGGCTTTTAATAGCATTTTTTTACAACCTCTTCGGCCGAAGAGGTTGCAGAAAAAATGCTTTTAAAAGTAAAAAAAAAAAAAGTTGGCCACACCTACCCAGTCACCTTATCCCCCCCACCGAGCCACGCCCACAGAACCGGTAGTAACAAATTTTACATTTCACCCGTTTCAAACCCCTTTGTGGGTCTGCGGGGGTATTTCTTCTTTTTGCTGATATCATTAAATGGATCCCACCTATTCTCAGACAGACATAAGAGGCGTTGTCTCTTACAAATATACAAAATACAGATGCCCTTGGAGATTCTCGGTCCTCCAGGTCACGGCTGTCCCAAAGGAGTTTGTTTTTTCCAAGAGACAACTGGATTTTCTGGGTTTTTTTCTTTGAAGACGTTTCGCTTCTCATCCAAAAAGCTTCCTCAGCTCTGAAGAAGCTTCCTGGATGAGAAGCGACAGCTCTTCAAAGAAAAGAAAAACCAGAAAATCCAGTTGCCTCTTGAAAACAATAGTATATTTGGGATACAAAATTCAGGTAGGCGGATACAAATGTACAAAATATTAGGTATGCAGATGCAAAAAAGTACAACATATAAACGGTTACTAAAGTGACAACGAACATATGACATGCAATAACATAGCAAGCCATTTTGGGCTCTGTAGAAATAAAATATATCCAAGAAACATAATTTGCGCACTTTTCTTTATTACTGCTTTTCATTTAAAATAAAAACAGTTCTGAACGCAACTTTAAATCACAGCTGCTTTTGCCTTACAAGTCAGCTCGCGAACCTGGCTTATTTTCGGAGGCTAGAAACCTAGAATTCCTGAAATCCCCAATTATTAAGTCATCATCTCCAAATTACAGGACGCTCCGAAAACTGGACTGGATCCCTCTGTTATGCGAATTCAGTGCTTATGCAATTAAACACTACATTGTCCTGCAATATTAATACATTACGTTGCCCTATTATGCAGACCCCAGAACCTGATTAAATCACCACAAATCTTGGCTTGTGGATTTATGTTCAAAGCGGCTTGTGAGCAGATCCACGCCATTTAACGGTGCACAATTACTTGGCAGATATTTCTGTGAATAAATATCATTAAACTAAGGAAACGGATCACTCAGTTTTTAATGAGAGTCGGTTGCATCGAATTTTAATTTTGGGCTCTCACCACAGAAAGAAAAGAAGCGTCTCTTATCTGTGTCCGAGAACAGGTGGGATTTATTTTCAGCAAAAAGACCCCACACACACGTACAAAAGGATTTGAAAGTATTATTACTAATAATAATGAATTTTTGTTTTACTGGACAGCGGAACTGTTATAGTACAGAGCGCTTTTTGTCTAGAGTCCCTTCTGCAGCAAATGCGCTTTCTCCAGTGTAATCCTAGAGAGATCCAGTGGGAATCGAGTCTGTTGAAGTTGGTGGATCTATACAGAGCAGGAAACGGATCTCGATCTGTCCATCCAGAAGGGACCTACACAATCCAAAGAATTGGACGCCGGAAGGAAAGGGTGACTTGGACACCCGAGCATCATTGTGTGTTCGGATGTGACCACCTACAGCAGGGTCAGTCAAAGTCCCTTACCCCTCCCGTCAATCTGGCCAGCTTCAAACTGACAACACCAATTGTATTACAATAACAGTTACGAGACTGGCCGAGAGGAGCGGGTTCAATCATTAACACAGCGATTAAAAGCTCAAAGATCTGCCTTTGCTTTGCCAAGTCTGCAAGGCACGGCAACAAAGTGGAGGCCATTATTCCGATCCCCAAACCAGACAGAAGACCAACAACATTCAAGTTCGATCACAGCATCTGTGGGTTAACGTTTCTGAACAAACCTAGATTTGTCCAATAGTGATCACCGCAACTCCAAAATTTGGCATAAATTCAGGTTTTGTCTAATGAAAGGAAGAGGGGAGAAACTTCGTGGCAGACAAAGCCAAACCTTTATCTCCTTATTAGTATGGAAACCAATGCTGGATCTGTAAAACCAACAATTAGTTCTCCAATTAAATATATGTGCATTTATAAAATAATAAACCTCGCAAGCAGAGAACCAAAATTACACACAGTCTAACGACACCGAACGTTTATTTTTAGTGATGGGATTTTAATATTTGGAAAATGTTAATTGCAGGGGGCTATTTAGCCCTCCCTAAGACAAATAGAAATGAAGGCAGCAGCCGGATTGAACCACAGGAATGATCAAAATGCAGCTGGACATCCCCTATGCTCTACATAGGAAAGAAATTCACAAATATTGGGACACACAGACCCATGAAGTTGTTACACAAGTACAGGACAGGATTTCCCGTGTCCTTAAGAAACTACAGCTTATAAAGGAAAAATTTAACCAATCGTCAGGGAAATGGAAGACGCCATATAAGAGGTGCAGTGCTGGGCTGGATGAAGAAAAATTTGCTGGGAATCAAACTCTTGTCTCTTAGCAATTTTAAGACAAGGAGAAGCAACTGCTTCAACACACTGAGACCCAGCAATCAGTCAAGGGTGAGATAATGAAAGGTTTCAAACACAGTAAACGTTCAAATTCTTGCTACAAGAAAACAAAACAGTGATGTTTGCGTCTTAATGAACATCCTATTCAGACCATTATTACTATATACCGAGAGCAGCCAGGACGTTAACCGAGATGGGGCAGTCATCAAATCGAGCTTAAGGTTTGCTTTGGAAAATATAGTATCTGAAATAAAAGTATTTTTATTTTGGATTTTAATAGGCAAAAAAAGGAAACCAATTGACGCATTTGATCTTCAACCAAACCTGGCTAACCGCAGAATGCCAAGGCGCTCCACGCAGTAGGAAAACATACCATTCTGTAGCCGCCCCATTTTGTAAGTCTACCTTTAAAATCTCTTTAGAATATCTTATTTCATCAGCAATTTTACTTTGGCTCATATTTACCTGACGCCGAGCTTTCTGGATAACTTGACATTATTGTTCCCTCAACATAAAAAATGAATTATCTGCAGGAAGGCCAAGTCTTTCAAATCGCAGAGACCGTCGAGATGCTGGGTTTGCAATGCCATATTTGGAACACAGGTAATCAAAACTGCAGGAAAATGTCCAAACAAGAAGCCAGAAGCAAAATGAGAAAAAGTGAGGTCTCCCTCTCAAAGCAGCCCCCGCACTCCCCCAGGTCTGATGCATGATGTGTTTTAGGAAATAATAAACCCAGCAAGTTGCCGGTTTTTTGCTTTTTCTGGAATATTTGTTTCCCAGACATTTTTTAACTAGTCATCTTCCATCCAAAAATGGACCAGCTGAAAACTTACATATATATTTTTCCTGAGACCATCAGGGTCAAAAGGACACTGCTGCTCCTGAGCTGGATTTAAATTAGAAGTGAGGAGGTCAACTAGAAAGTGAAAATAAAAATAAAAAAAAACAGGAAGGAAAAATTTAAATTTAAACTCCCAGAGAAGTTAAACAAAAGCACGGATCTCTCCTCTTTGTACCGCTCAGCGATCCTACGTTTCCCACAGTCAGCTTTCTAGGCTATTTGCTTTTCAGGGTTGTTGGTTTTTTCTTTTCTTATTGTGATGAAGGAGGAGAGACTGCAAAGCCAAGCCGCCACAAGAGAGCCCCCCCCCCTTCTTCAAAGAAGCCACAACGCCTCTGATGATCCCAGCAGCCTTCGCAAGGAAAGCAACACCAAAGGATCCGGCCACGCGCAGAGTTCGCGCTGCGGAAAAAAATAAATAAAAAAAATTCGGCTTTCAGCCCAAACGACGGTAGAGAGAGGCGTTCAAGGCCATCAGATCTAGAACACCATCCCGAAACTCTGGGGGGGAAAAAAGGCTTCGCGCCCCCCACTCCCCTCAACTTTCAACAAAGTCATCCCACTTCCCTGATCACCCGCGACTTGAATCTTCTCCTCGTCTAGAGATGCAGAATCCAGACCTAAGTTGCAATTTCACCGCCAGCCTCTCCACCAAGCGCAAATCTGCACGAGAACAAAACAGCTAAAAAACGAACCTCGGAAAGAAACAAAATAAATTCGCTGGAGGGAGAAAGAAGCCGTTTTAAAACCCGCACAAACTCAGCCCGTTTCTCTCCCCCATCCCCCATCCCGTATGCAGCATTTGTAAAAAAGAAAGAAAAAGAAGAAGAAAAAGAAGAACCGGCAACAGGTGACCGACTCTAGCTTGAAAGATTGAAAGAAATCTAGCTTGGACTCCGCCTTGATAAGAAGATATTTTCTTCCAAGGAGCCAGTAAAACGACTCCTAAACTGTTTGGATCAAGTGTCCCCCCCCACTGTTTTTTTTGGTCCACGAATTCCTCATCGGGCTGCTCATCCTATACCCCACACTTGGAAATCAAAGCCCAAGATCGTTAAGATTATTTTTTTCTAAAAAAATCCCTAAAGATAAACCCTAAAATAAACTTAAGTCCCTGCCAGATTCTCTGCTTTTTTGTTTTCCTCTAGGAAAATCCTTTTTAAAAAAAATGACGTCCGATTAGGTTTTCTTCCTTCTCACCTATCTCGCCCTTTAAATCCATTTTCTGGGCTAGTTTTCTAAAGGAAGCAGAGAGGGATTTAATCGGCTGAATATGTAGAGTTTAAAATATCCACACAACTTTTAGCATCTAAAATATGACATTTACCAAGTTTGGAAAAAGCCCCCCCACTTCCCCGCCACACCTATGAATTAGCCCACATGGTATTTTTAAGCTCTATAAAACTGATTTAAAGAAAAAGCTTAAAAGGTCAAAAACAGAACTGGAGGGGGAAAAGACATTTATTACCATTTAAAATAAATACTTGTGGGCAGCACTGTGCTGTGATTAAAAGCAGCCAAAATTGTTAAATAGGAAAAGAAATCATTCTGCCACCAAATCGTTTCTAATGAGATACAAACAGGATAAGAGATTGAATCAAAAAGAGGAAAACTGGCAGATTAGAAGAAATATTCATATTTCATATTACTTCATACCAAAAGTAGCTACAATGCATGCTTGACCCAGAACTGAATACAGAGTTTTACCAACTATTTTAAAATGTTCTTTCGGTGTTTAAAAGCGGCAGGATAGCATTGCAAAATCTGTCTGGGTTCATCTGAAACAAATATGTTGTGTTTTTTTAATAGAAAACCAAATCAAAGTATAAAACTTATGAAAAGGAAAAAGGATACATACGGTAGCTAAAGCTGAGAAGGAAAATTTAACATCGAAGATGACCTGAAACAGAAACTATAGAAAACAAAAGAAAAATCAAAAGAAATTAAAGTAGCAAATGCAGGAGTATCTATTTTGCTAGATAATCTTTGAACTAAATAAAGGTCTTTTAATTTCATCTATCCAGTCTTATAGGAAATTTTAAATCTTTTCTAAATCTCTGGATTCTTTCCAAAAATCAAAATTATGTACACTCCCACATTTTCCCTCTGAAAAAAGCAAAACAAAATTATCTTTTCCCCGTGTTTTATCCTCCTCAGACACCAACCAACACATGCAAAGATCTTCAGCAAATTTAGAGGAAAAGGGAAGACCAAAAGATTTATGTCTAAAGAGATTTATTTATTTTTTTGTTTCGTAGCAAATGAAAGCTAGGATGCCTGAACACAAACAGAAACAGTTCATGACAAATAAACAAAAAATATATTTATCTATATATAAATATTAAGTTGGTTTGAGGTTTTAACTGCCTGCATGGCTCAAGAGCAGGATGTGGAAAAAGAAAGATTAAGAACTGAATCAAAGCTTCAGAGGACAATCGATTTTATCTAGATGAAACTGTTAAAAACCACAAAAATTGAAAGGTCATTTAAAATGCCTCGCACCTAAAAATGCACCAGTTTTCAAAATTTCACAAATTGTGCTGGGCTTTTGAGAAACACCCATTATTCATTTAGCATCCTTATTCCTTTATGATTTCATTTTTTTTTTTAAATAAACGTTTAAAAACAACAACACCCCAAATCCAGTCCAGTAAAGCTTTCCCTTGAAAAGCATTAACTGCAAGATTTTTTTTCTGGGTTGATTCTGCAATAAATAAAGTGTGCATTTTATAAATCAAGGTTCCGACTTGCGTTTCGCTTCCTTGACATTTAATAAATAATTCTGGTGCATAGTATTTGTAACATTAATATAGCAGCTCATATATTCATCTATTGCCTTTCAAATCATCTTAAAGGAGTGTTTAATTTCCCCCCCCTCCCAAATAATTGTTTTAAACAGCATAGATAATTTTAAATCTCTATAAAACAAACAGCATTATTTTAATCCAATTTACTGTATATAGTGCATTCGGCTCTGTCAACATCATCGTTAAATTAATTATATTATTTGCATGCTATTACATACAAACTTTTATTTAAGACTCGTGTTTAAAAGTTCGGTTTTTTTCTTCTCTCTTTTCGTTTAAACACCAAGCAAATGAAGGCTGGAGAAAATCGGGGGTGGGGGCGCGGGGATGGGGTCCGCGGGGGAGGGGAGAGGGGGAAGAGGGGGGGCAAAGGCGATCGCTGTACAAGTGGACACTTTTAATAAGTTAATTGGCTCAGTTCCGTCTTAAAAAAAGGACAAACAGACACACAAACCAGGAATTAAGGTGGGGGGGGGGAATGGGGATAGATAAAAAGGCAAAGTAAACTCAACCCACTTCCGAGGCCGAACGAACCGAGTCCCCCGCCGGCAAAGAGGGCGGCCCGGGCCGCCCCGTCGAAAGAGAAGGAAGGAAGGAGCGACCCGGACGGAGGCGGTCTCGCCCGGTGCAGGGCGCCCCGTCGGGGGAGGCGAGGCGAGGCGGGCTAAATCCCATACATGGCCGGCATGCAGGGGTCCCGGGGGAAGAAGAAGAAAGGGAGGGGGGGGTCTCCGTCGAAGAGTCCTTCACCCGGCTGGGCCGACGACAAGCGGCTCCTTTCCGTCCGTCCGTCCGTGCGGCGCGGTCTGTCTCTCCGTCCAGGAGAGGCGGCCATCTGTCGTGCCGTCGGAGGGTCCACACGTCCAGGCGGACAGACCGGGAGTGGGTGGGTGTGTCAGGCGGCTCCCCTCCTCCTTCCAAGCGCTGCGCCCGAGTCCTCCTCCGTCGGGCCGGCCAAGGCAAGGCAAGGCAAGCCCCGCTGGTCCGCCCCGTCGGGGCCCCGTCTCACAGGAAGAAGTCCGCGGGCTTGGCGGGGCCGGGAGGCGGCGGCGGGGGCGGCGGGGGCTCCCGGACCCCGTTGGGGGGCGCGGAGGGGAAGCCGCGCCCGGCCAGCTTCTCGTACTTCTCCTTGTAGAGGTCGCGCTCCTTGGCCAGGCGGGTCACCTCGAGTTTCAGCTGCTCCACCTGGCCCTGCAGTTGGCACTTCTCGTTCTCCAGGATGTGCCGCTGCTGGACCCGCTTGTAGCGGCAGGACTGGGCGTAGCCGCGGTTCTTCAGCGTGCGCCGCTTCTGCTTCAGCCGGATCACCTCCTCCTTGCTGAAGCCGCGCAGCTGCCGGTTCAGCTCGCGCACCGACATGGAGACCAGCTGCTCGTCGGAGAAGCGCTCCTCCAGCCGCGCGTGCAGGTGGCCCGGGTGGTGGTGCCCGTGGTGATGGCTGTGGTGGTGGTGGTGGTGGCCGCCGGCCCCGGCCCCGGCCGGCCCGTGGTGGTGATGGTGATGGTGGTGGTGAGCCAGGGACGGGTGCGCGTGGGGCCCGGGGGCGCCGGGGGGCAGCTCCTCGCCCGGGAAGGGCTGCCCTCGAAAGCCGTCGAAGCTCCCCGCGCCGCCGCCTGGGGCTCCCCCGCCGCCCGGCCCGCCGTGGTGCCCGTGGTGGCCGTGGTGGTGGTGGGCGGCGGCGGGGTGGTGAGGGGCTCCGATCAGCGCCTCGACGGCATCCTCGGGGGTCAGGTTGAGCGCCTCGGGGTTGAGGTGGTGCTGATAACTCGACATCCAGTAGAGATCCTCCAGCTGCGCCGCCGCCTTGCCCGGCCCGAGGCCGCCGCCGTTGTTCCCGCCGCCGCCGCCTCCTCCTCCTCCGGCCGTCGGGGCTCCCAGGCCGGGCGCGGGCTGTCCGCCGGGGCTGGGCGCGCAGAAGCTGGGCGAGGAAGGCACGGAGGAGCAGGGGGTGCTGAGCGGCGTGGAGGAGAGCGAGCCCGGCGGCGGGAGGCGGTGGCAGAAGCGCTCCGCCTCGGCCGGCTCCTTCTTCACCTCGAACTTCATCAGGTCGAAGTCGTTGACGTACTCGATGGCCAGCGGGCTGGTGGGCAGCTCGGCCCCGCTCAGGGCCAGCTCCGAGGCCATCTCAGGCCGCGCCACGGGCCGCCAGAGCCGCGCCCGGCCCGACGACGGCGCCCCCGCCGCCGCCGCCGCCCCGTCCGCTCAAGCCGCTGCCGGACCCCCGGGAGGAGGGGAGGGAAGGAAGGAGGGAGGGAGGGGGAGGCTGGTCCGGCTGGGGCTCCCCCCTCGGGAGCAGTCCGAGGCCCCCCGCTGCGGGGAGGGGGCTTCCTCGACGGCCCCCCCTCCCCGGCCAGTTCCGCGCGAGGGTCCCGGCGCTGCGCCCTCCGCCGCCGCCACCGACCCGCCCGCCGCCTCCCCCCTCCGCGCGCAACTGAAGTGCTGAAGGGCGCAGTCTGGCTTTTATAGGGCGGCCAGGCAGGCCCCGCCCGACGAGGCGGGGGCAGAGGCCTCCCCGCCTATAAGGGGGACGGGGCTGGCGGGGCCGCCGGCTGAGCCTATCGCCGCCCCGCCGTCCAACTGTCAATCTCTCGCGGGAACAGCTGGAAGCCGGGCCGAGGGGAGGGGCGGGGAGGGGAGGGGTGGAAGAGAGGGAGGGAGGCTCCCCCCAGCGGCCGCGGCAGGCAAGGGCTGCGCGCACGTGCGGAGACCCCGGAGGGGACCCAACCGGGCGCCCGCGGCTTGACAGAGGAGGAGGAGGAGGAGGGGGGGGAGCAGAAGAGGAGGGCGGCAGCGACAGGGCCGGGCGGGGGAGGGAGGGGGAGAGGGGGAGGGAGGGGGAGAGGGGGACCCCGCGAGTTGTGCGAGAAGAGAGACTGGCAGGTACTTTGTCTGAAGTGGAGTAGGGTCTCTTGTTCAAGTAGGGGCTGGACTAGAGGGCCTCGAAGGTCCCTTCCAGCTCTATTCTGGATTGATTGGTTGGTTGGTTGGCTGGTTGGTTGCAGGGCTTCTCCTGGGAAGCCCCCCCCCCCGCTGTTGTCCCCACGAGGTCCCGAGCCTCCAAAGCAGCTCGGTCACACACTCACTGTAGATCATCCTTGCGGGTCTGGGGGTTACACAACAGACAG
>NC_080541.1:4664434-4804434 GCF_028640845.1 Ahaetulla prasina
GGATGCAGTATTCCAGGTGTGGCCTTACTAAGGCCTTATAAAGTGGAGCTAATACCTCACGTGATTTTGATTCTATGCCGCTGTTTATACCACCCAGGATTGTATTAGTTTTTTTGGTTGCTGCCGCACACGGCTGGCTCATGTTTAAGGGATCGTCCACTAGGACTCCAAGGTCCCTCTCAGGCGACCAAGTTCCTGGCCTTACATTTTGTTGTTGTTAGTTGGGAAGTCGTGCCTGACCCATCGCGACCCCATGGACCACATTCCTCCAGGCCTTCCTGTCCTCTACCATCATCTGGAGTCCATTTAAGCTCACGCCAACTGCTTCAGTGACTCCATCCAGCCACCTCGTTCTCTGCCGTCCCATTCTTCTTTTGCCCTCAATCTTTCCCAGCATTAGGCTCTTCTCCAGTGAGTCCTTCTTTCTCATTAGGTGGCCAAAGTATTTCAGTTTCATCTTCAGGATCTGGCCTTCTAAAGAGCAGTCAGGGTTGATCTCCTCTAGGACTGACCGGTTGGATCGCCTTGCAGTCCAAGGGACTCACAGGAGTCTTCTCCAGCACCAGAGTTCAAAGGCCTCCATTCTTTGGCGCTCAGCCTTCCTTATGGTCCAGCCTTCACAGCCATCCATTGCAACTGGGAAAACCAGAGCCTCGACTATATGCACTTTTGTTGGCAGGGTGATGTCTCTGCTTTTTAGTACGCTTTCTAGATTTGCCATAGCTTTCCTCCCCAGGAGCAAGTGTCTTTTAATTTCTTGGCTGCAATCCCCATCTGCAGTGATCCTGGAGCCCAGGAAAATAAAATCTGTCACTACCTCCATTCTCACCCCCCATCTATTTGTCAGGAATTGAGACAGCCAGATGCCATGATCTTAGTTTTCTTAATGTTGGCCCTACATTAACTCTAGGCATGTCTGCAATTCCAATCCAGAGAGTATTGGAAAGTATGAAATAGATTCAGGTGCGGAGAAAAATACCCATTTTGTCTCTCTTTTTATAACACTTTACGGGGTTGGGAATGTGTTGCCAGACAGTTTTTTGATTGAAAGTGATCTTGAAACACTGACAACAAATGGAGATTTATAAAAACCACTTAGAGCTTTATTGAAAAATCAATATAGCCTAAACATGCAAGGGAAAAGCAAGTATATATGAACAACTGCGAGAGCAACATGGAATAAAGGAATAGACGGAGGCACAATGTTGTAAAACGTTTGTCCGTTCAGCTATATTTCTCCCGTTTCGCTTCTTTTGCTCCTCAGAGCAAAATTGAACCTCTTTTATTCTAAAGTATCCGAGCGGAACCTTTTATTACTTTCGACTTATTTATAATCTTTTAGCTACTCGATGGGGGGGAGCTCTAAGGCCATCCTGTTCGACAACTGGGACCAAATGCAACCTCAATGGAAATGGGACAATTTGCCACAACCAACTCACCATGGCCAACTCACTGTGGGACAATTTAATAATTCTATTTAGTTCTTTAAAATATTTTTTTTTGTCGTTGTGTCTTCAGGTGCCCATTTCTGAACCAACTAGAACCGTGATGGTGAACCTATGGCATGTGTGCCACAGATGGCACACGTAGCCATATTGGTGGGCACGTGAGAGGTGCCCTAGCTCAGCTCCGGTGTGCATACGTGTGCCAGCCAGCTGATTTTGGGGCCTTCTGGTACCACCGGAAGTCAGGAAACAGGCTGTTTTCGGCCTCTGGGGGGCCTCCGGGGGGGGGTGTTTGAGGAAGGCCGTTTTTGTCCTCCCCAGGCTCCTAGAAAGGCTCTGGAGTCTGGAGAGAGCAAAAAACGGGCCTTCCGGTTCCACCATGCCATTGCGTGCCAAAAGCAGGGGGGAACACGGGGAGTTGCACATGTATGCACGTGGGGGCTGGGCGCATTGAGTTATGGGTGTGGGCATGCGCACGACCCTCCCTGCACTCCCCCCGCTTTTGGTACACAATGGCAAAAAGGTTAGCCATCGCTGATCTAGAACGTCATCCGTGAAACCCAACATCTTAACTTGCCTCTAGGAACAAACTAGCAATTAGGGCAGCTGGTGGCATGACTGTATCAAATTTAACCTGTAATCAGGTTGGCAGTTTGACATTTGGTACCAGTTGTAACTTCTGAATAGTCTTCAGAGGCAGCCCAGTATTGAGTGGCTATGAGATGACGGTAGGATGAATGATCTTTGTTAGTGGCTCCTTAACAGAGCCACAGTTACTAGGAGGACCTCAAGGTTGAAGAACATGTCATAACCCATCCCAAGCTGTTCTGTCTTCTTCCCCACTTCAGGCCCACAAGCTGGCCTTCAGCCAGTGGATTCATGGCTCTTATCAGTCCTGGCAGAGAAATCGCAGCTGCCTGCCAAAGTTCAAACAAATGACTCGCGTAGCAAGACTTTCAGCTCTTTTTGAAACGGTTCAGCTAAACTTTTGCTTCCCGTGGAGTGAGAGCAGTCTCAAAGCTCCTTATATATCCTGTGGGGTGGGGCTCCTGCCCCACCCTTTTTTTGGTTGTTGTTTACATTTATACCCCGCCCTTCTCCGAAGACTCAGGGCAGCTTACAATGTATAAGTCTCATTCTATTTGTATATTTTTTACAAAGTCAACTTATTGCCCCCCCAACAATCTGGGTCCTCATTTTACCTACCTTATAAAGGATGGAAGGCTGAGTCAACCTTGGGCCGGGCTCGAACCTGCAGTAATTGCAGGCTTTGTGTTCTAATAACAGGCTTCTCTATTGCCTGAGCTATCCCGGCCTTTTGATGACGCTGCCTCTCTAATCTTCTGAAGCACAGGTCAAACCAAGCTTGATTATTATTATCAGCTGGGTCTGAAGGCATAGCCTGGGGAAGGGAGGAATCAGGGGATGACGGCCTCATTACGTCCTCCGACTAGTCTGGTTCTGGCTCCTGGAGCCAAGCCAAAGGAATCGGTGCTCCCAAGGTAAGCCTTACCAGTCCTTCCCCCTCACTTTCGGAGTCACTTTCGGGCATGGGGCTGGAGTCACAACACAAGCCCAAGCTTAGAATCAGAAGCCTTCAGGAACACAACCTGCTGTCCTGAAACCTGAACTTGTTTCTCTCCATCCACACTTTATTAAATCTAGACCAGGGTTTCTCCAACCTTGGGAACTTTAAGACTTGTGGACTTCAACTCCCAGAACTCTGGGTGTTGAAGTCCACAAGTCTTAAAGTTCCCAAAGTTGGAGACCCCTGAGTTAGACCAAGACTTCTACTAGATCTCCTGTTTGATCTATGAGTGATCCTTGGAATGGAGTGACCTTCTGTTTTGGAATAACTATTAGTTCAAGACCTTTTGTGACTAGATGTAAAACAGAAGACCAGAGGAGACATTGCTGTACCTTGATGAAGGTATCTTTTGTTTTATGTACACTGAGAGCATATGCACCAAGACAAATTCCTTGTGTGTCCAATCACACTTGGCCAATAAAAAATTCTATTCTATTCTATTCTATTCTATTCTATTCTATTCTATTCTATTCTATTCTATTCTATTCTATTCTATTCTATTCTATGTCAAAAGATTCCCAATTTTCTCCCCAAAAAATCTAGGTCAATGTTTTTTAACTTTGGCCACTTTAAAATGGGTGGTCTACAACTCCCAGAATTCTCCAACCAGTATGCTGGTTGGGGAATTCTGGGTGTTGAAGTCCACCCATCTTAAAGGGGTCAAGGTTGAGAAAACCTTGTTCTAGACTATAGAAAGATAATAATAATATATTCGGTCATTGAAATTGGATGACCATCTGTCTCTAATGGTACAGGGTTTCCTGCCTGAGCAGGGGGTTGGACTAGAAGACCTCCAAGGTCCCTTCCAACTCTGTTATTCTGTTATTCACTAAATGTATGGGATACCAACAGGGGTCATTTTTAATAAAGGTAAAAAAAAATGGTTAGGGAACGGAAAACTCTTGTGAGGGTTTTGTGATGGTGATGATGATGAAAAATGCCATCATTTTCCTTTCTCTTTCCCCAATTTCTTTGCAATCTGGGAGGAACATGTTAAAAATGTTATAATGGCAGCTCCAAAGAAATCCCATCTTCTTAACGGGTAGAGTCAAGGTGACTCTGTAACCATGACAACGGGAAATTCAAGTTATCTCCCATCTGAAAATGGTCCTTTATTCTTCTTCTTCCACCCACCCACCCCTAAAAATTGGGGATTTTCCCCCCCCAGGTTTTTCAAAGAAGCGACGGTAGCTCAGTTTGGGTGGAAAACAGGAGGCTAGGAGCCTTGAATCTCATAAACCTATCTTCCAAAGTATAGCAATGCCCTCTGGATAGGAGTTTAGAGATCCTGAATTAAAACTTCAGGGAGACCTATGATGAAAAGGATTGGGGGGACATGATAGTAGTCTTCCAATCTCTCAGGGAATGTCACATAGAAGAAGAGGGAGTCAAACTATTCTCCAAAGCACCTGAGGGCAGGACAAAAAGCAACGGGTGGAAACTAATCAAGGAGAGAAGCAACCTAGAACTAAGGAGAAATTTCCTGATAGTCAGAACAATTAACCAGTGGAACGACTTGCCTGCAGAAGTTGTGAATGCTCCAACACTGGAAAATTTTAAGAAGAAATTGGACAACCATTGGTCTCAAGTGGTCTAGGGTTTCCTGCCTGATCCCTTCCAACTCTTGCTATTCTATTCTATTCTATTCTATTCTATTCTATTCTATTCTATTCTATTCTATTCTATTCTATTCTATTCTATTCTATTCTATTCTTATCTGCTGTAAATATAAATTTTATATTTTATATATATATATACATACATATATATGCACGCACACACACATCTATATCTATCTATAGTATCTAGCTAGCTAGTTAGCTATCATCTATCTATCATTATCTATATCTATCTATCTATCTATCTATCATCATCTATCACTATCTATCTCTATCTATCATCTATCATCTATCATCTATCTATCATATATCTATCTATCTATCTATCTATCTATCTATCTATCTATCTATCTATCTATCTATCTATCTATCTATCATCTATCACTATCTATCTCTATCTATCTATCATCTATCATCATCTATTTATCATCTATCTATCTATCTATCTATCTATCTATCTATCTATCTATCTATCTATCTATCTATCTATCTATCTATCATCTATCAACTATCTATCATCTATCATCCATCCATCCATCTATCTATCTATCTATCTATCTATCTATCTATCTATCTATCTATCTATCTATCTATCTATCTATCTATCTATCTATCTATCTATCTATATAGCATAGCATAGCATAGCATAGCATAGCATAGCATAGCATAGCATAGCATAGCATAGCATAGCATAGCATAGCATAGCATAGCATAGCATAGCATAGCATAGAATTTTATTGGCCAAGTGTGATTGGACACACAAGGTACCTTCATCAAGATACAACTCTTACAACACTTAATGATAGTCATAGGGTACAAATAAGCAATCAGGAAACAATCAATATAATATAAATCATAAGGATACAAGCAACAGAGTTACAGTCATAAGTGGAAGGAGATGGGTGGTGGGAACGATGAGAAGATTAATAGTAGTGCAGATTTAGTAAATAGTGTTGAGGCTTCAATTTATTTACAAATAAATATATAAATACATTTCTTTATATAAAACTACAGCGTCTCGGATTCCATTTGGACACAAACTGTGCAATTCTTTGACCGAGCTCAATTCAAATTTGCTAGGGACTTTCTGAAAGCTTGGGGCCCAGACAAATGACCCATCAATAGACACATGGAGATTAGCCACATTTAAACATCATTCAAAAAAGACAATAAAAAGCTAAGCAGGGAAGAAAAAGAACAGACTACATCCTCATCAGCATGCAGATAAGCAGGGATTAACACCAGGCAAACAATCAAGCAGAAAACAATACCCTAATCAAGGAATTACCAAGGAGACAGACAATTAAGCAGACAAACAATCAAGCAGAAAACAATGTAGTAATCAAGACACTACCTAAGAGATTACCTCCCGACCAACATTGCCAGGGCAAGCTACTGTATATAAACAGGGAGTAGGCCCTACCTTTTACAGCACTGATGATGTTACCTAGTTTGGTAATGAAATGTCTGCAAACAAACAATCCAGGTCAGAGGGCACCAAGGATTTTCCTGTTGAACCTTGAGCTACAAATATTCTCTTCTTTTGAAGAATTTTGTCTCTTCAGGAAGGCTTTTTAAAGCTTTTTTAACATGATTTGAAGTGATAAGACACTAGGCAAACACTGATCCCACAATCAGTTCAGACATTACCCAAGTTCAACTGGTTTCTGTTTACAGCTTTTCTTTACAAACCGTAGTTTGTCCCCAGAGTCCTTGATCTGGTTTCTTGCCTTAACTAGATGAGTTCAACCAAATGCTTTTTGTATCTTAATTCAGATTAAGTTCAAACTTGGCTTATGCCAAGAGCCCATCAAAATCAGGGAAGCAATTGTCACATGGTGCTGGTTTAATGTGGTTTAATGTCAGTACATAAGAGGTTAGGATACTGAATCATGGAATCCTGGAATCCTGGAAACTGAATAAGCTCCCATTTCTGAATTCCTTAAAGTGGGGTCACACAGAGGTGTGTGTGTGTGTGGGGGGGGGATTTGAGCCTCTTTATCCCAAAATTGAGAGAATAATGGCATTTTAGCTAAGAGTAAAACTTAAACATTCTTTCAAATTTGGAAATAAACAGGGAAAAAGGGACAGGAACGTATGTTTTGGAACTGTTTTAGCAGACTAAGGGGCCAATTTGAATGAAAGTCAGATTCCGAAAGACACACACATACATACACACATATATCAGTGATGGGTTTCAATTTTTTTTAATACCAGTTCTGTGGGTGTGGCTTAATGGGTGCGGCATGGCTTGGTGGGCGTGGCTTGGTGGGCATGGCAGGGAAAAGATACTGTAAAATCTCCATTCTGTCCCTAATCCAGGGGAAGGTTACTGCAAAATCCCCATTTCCTCCCGATCAGCTGGGACTTGGGAGGCAGAGAACAGATGGGGGTGGGGCCAGTCGGAATTTTTACTACCGGTTCTCTGAATTACTCAAAATTTCCGCTACCGGTTCTCCAGAACTGGTCAGAACCTGCTGAAACCCACCTTTGAGATAGATAGATAGATAGATAGATAGATAGATAGATAGATAGATAGATAGATAGATAGATAGATAGATAGATAGATAGATATAGATATAGATATATATGTTTTCTGAGTCGCAGGGGGATTTGAGCTGGTGAACTGCATTGCTGTTGTTTGGCTTCGTGTTCGTGGTCGTCCTACATCTTCATAGTGGGTGTCAGTCTGCTGCATATATGGATTAAAGGGGGACTAATCTGAGACTAATCTCAGACTAATCTGAGTACAACCAAGCCCCCACCCAAACAGGACACACCCCTAGCCAATCAGAGCACAAAAAAAACCCCATCCAATCAGATCACAGCCAAGCTCCCACCCAATCAGTTCAAACCCCCACTAGCAGTTAAAAAGGAAGAAACAGCTGCAGTCACACATTGCTCCCAGAAGCACGAAGCTGAAGCCTGAAGATGACGAATGAGACTTCGTCGAAACGTTGCCAAGACACTTCCAATTTTACGCGGGAGAAAACCCGAATAATCAAAGACCTACATACAAACACCCGCGAAAACCTCAGAAAACATATATATATATATATACATACATACATACATACATACATACATATATATAATAAGACCTAACTGGAAAATAAGTTCTAGCATAATTTTTCAGGATGTTCATAATAAAAGCCCTACCCCTAATATAAGCCCCAGTTAAGATTGTCAGTGAGATGGATGCATTTATTATCACATTTCCCCCAAAATAAAACCTAACCAGAAAAAAAAGCCCTAATGCGTCTTTTGGAGCAAAAATTAATATAAGACCTGGTCTTATTTTCGGGGAAACAAGAATATATATTCTTAAAAATTTTTATTAAAATAATATGAAGGTTTTGAGTTTAAGAAACCTCTCCCTGGGAAAATATGCCGGGTGAGATTAAAAAAAACAACGTGATTAATGGAGACCTTGAAGGCTGGTTACCAGAGGCAACCAAAGGAAGAATGAAACAATTATAATTAAAGGCGGACAGTCACCAATACAGAATGGAGACAAGTGTTTTAATTTTAAAAGAATTCAAGGCTCTTTGGCAGGAGCGAACCTAGTCAGGTTTCTCTTGATATGGTTACAATCCACAAGGGTTTATTAAAAAGGAGGATATCAGGGGAAAACAAGCTGCTGTGTACATCGATTTAAAATCTACAGGAAACAAGATTAATACCGCCAACAACATTATACAGCAGGGGTATCAAACTTGATTTCATTGGGGGCTACATCAGGGTTATGTTTGACCTTGGAGGGCCGGGTTGGGGGGATTTGGGGTGTATTTGGTCAGGGATGGGCATGGCTGGGGTGGGCGTGGTCACGGCGGGCATTTGACACAGGCTAAAAATGCATTTTTTTCCCTTCTTTCTTTCCACAGTACTACCTGGCCTCCAGAAGCACTCTGCTGGCCAAAAACGTGGTCCTTGATCAGTGATGGGTTACAATTTTTTTTACTACCGGTTCTGTGGGTGTGGCTTGGTGGGCGTGTCATGGCTTGGTGGGTGTGGCTTGGTGGGCATGGAATGGGAAAGATACTGTAAAATCTGCATTCCCACCCCACTCCAGGGGAATGTTTGACCTTGGAGTAAATTCTGACTGGCCCCGCCCCCATCTATTGTCTGCCTCCCGAGTCCCAGCTGATCGGGAGGAAATGGGGATTTTGCAGTAACCTCCCCAATCCAGGGGAAGGTTACTGCAAAATCCCCATTTCCTCCCGATCAGCTAGGACTCGGGAGGCAGAGCATAGATGGGGGTGGGGCCAGTCAGAATTTTTACTACCAGTTCTCAGAACTACTCAAAATTTCCACTACCGGTTCTCCAGAACTGGTCAGAACCTGCTGAAACCCACTTCTGGCCTTGACATCCTGTTATACAGGATCTACAAATAAAACCAGCTATATGTGGTACCTTGCTCAATAGTAGTACCTGTGAGAGGGATCTTGGAGTCCTAGTGGACAACCATTTAGATATGAGCCAGCAGTGTGCAGCAGCTGTTAAAAAAGCCAACACAGTTCTGGGCTGCATAAACAGAGGGATAGAATCAAGATCACGTGAAGTGTTAGTACCACTTTATAATGCCTTGGTAAGGCCACACTTGGAATATTGCATCCAGTTTTGGTCACCACGATGTAAAAAAGATGTTGAGACTCTAGAAAGAGTGCAGAGAAGAGCAACGAAGATGATTAGGGGACTGGAGGCTAAAACATATGAAGAACAGTTGCAGGAACTGGGTATGTCTAGTTTAATGAAAAGAAGGACTAGGGAGACATGATAGCAGTCTTCCAATATCTCAGGGGCTGCCACAAAGAAGAGGGAGTCAAGCTATTCTCCAAAGCACCTGAGGGTAGAACAAGAAGCAATGGGTGGAAACTAATCAAGGAGAGAAGCAACTTAGAACTAAGGAGAAATTTCCTGACAGTTAAAACAAATAATCAATGGAACAACTTGCCTCCAGAAGTTGTGAATGCTCCAACACTGGAAGTTTTTAAGAAGAGACTGGACAGCTACTTGTCTGACATTGTATGGGGTTTCCTGCCTGAAAAGAAGGTTGGACTAGAAGACCTCCAAGGTCCCTTCCAACTCTGTTGTTCTATTCTATTCTATTCTATTCTATTCTATTCTATTCTATTCTATTCTATTCTATTCTATTCTATTCTATTCTATTCTATTCTATTCTATTCTAATCCTCAGGTTACAACCATTTGTTTAGTGATGGTTCAATGTTACAATGGCACCAAAAAATGGTGACTTACAACTGGTCCTTGCACTTAGGACCATCATCCTGTCCCCATGGTCCCACGATCCGAATTTGATGGGCTTGGTTATCGGCATGTATTTATGATGATTGTAGGGTCCTGGGATCACGTGATCACCATCTGTGACTTTCCCAGCTGGCTTCTGACCAACCAAGTCACCGGGGGAAAGCCGGATTCGCTTAACGACCTCAGTGACTTGTTTAACAACCGTGAGCAAAAGAAGGACACGAAATCGGGCACGAACCACAACAATTGCATAATGCTTAGCAAACGGAATTCTGATTCCCCATTATGGTCGGAAGTCGAGGAGCAGCCGTTGTTAAAAGGGACATACAAAAAATAAACCTGGCGAGTGAGGGATATAGGTAGTCCTTGACATGCAACAGTTCCGTTTAGTGACCGTTCGAAATTACGATGGCCCTGAAACAAACCGGGTTTTTTTCAGACTTACGACTTTTGCAACATGCATGCCCACGGTTATGTGATCCAAATTCAGACGCTTGGCAATCGACTCATATTTATGACGGTTGCAGGGGGTCATGTGATCCCCTTTTGCAACCTTCTGACCAGCCAGTCTCACTTAACAACCGGCCTGCTAACTTCACATCTGCGAAGGTTCACTTAACAACTGTGGCAAAGAAGGTCATTAAAAAGGGACAAAACTCACTTCTCAGGTCTCTCATTTAGCAATCATAACCTTGGGCTCAATTGTGCTCTTATGTTGCCTGTATTGGGATTTTAAATCAGAAAAGTGACTTGGATAATTTTCTTACTTTAGATTTATCACAGCAATGAAGGAAAATACAAAAAAGAGAACAAAAACCGATCCGTTTTATTACTTAAAAGGAATAAGCATCCAAACCTTTACAAGGAAAATGAAGGTTTACAAAAGTTGGCTTATTCGATCCATGGTAACCTGTATACGATTCGTTTTTCGATAGTTAAAAAGTCTTTTTTATTTTTAACGCATTTTAAAACGAAAGACAAAACATACGATATTTATGTCGATATCACTGTTTATCAAGCTATTCAAGACAGTCCTATTATTTACACATAGTTTAGTTCTATCTTACTCTACTTTTATTTATCTACCGTTCCTATTTTCTAACCATTCATACCATTTGCTCCAGACCTTATAATATTCTGTGTCCTCTTTCTCTTTAATTTCTTTTGTAAGTTTGTCCATCTCTGCACATTCTAGTATTTTTTAAATTAGTTCTACGTTTTTCATTCTAGCAGCTTTTTCAGTGGTGGAATTCAGCCGGTTTGGGTCGGTTCGGGAGAACCGGTTGTTAAATTGCTGTGTGGCCCGGCCCTTCCGCTCCCTTCCTTGCCCCTTCCAGGAGTCCCCACCCGCCTCGTTTTGGCTGCCAGGTAAGTGCGGGAAGGCCTACTATTATTATTATTATTTATTAGATTTTTATACCGCCCTTCTCCCAAAGGATTCAGGGCAGTGTACAGCCGAGTAAAAACAACATACACATAGACAAAATTAAAAAGCATATTAAAAAAACTGATTATACAATGGCCAATTTAAATTAAAACTAAAATAAAACAATCCTAAAACCCCACTTAAAATTTCATCAAGCTAGCCCCGCACAGTGGAATGAGAAAGTCTTGAGCTCGCGTTTAAAGGACCGGAGGTCGGGGAGATGACACAAAACTAGGCCCAAAACAGAGCGCGGGAGGTTTAGCGCAGCTCCTTGTGGCTTGTTTTTGCTCATTTGTTCCCAGTGTTCCCAGTTGTTCCCAGTGGGATGCAGAATGCTGCCTGTCACACCCTCTGGCCACACCCACCATGGCCACGCCCACCCAACCTGTCATTAGGACAGAAAACTGGTTGTTAAATTATTTGAATCCCACGGCTGCTTTTAATGTTTTTATTCTTTTTTTCCCCCTTCACCACGGCTGAAGAATGAGGCTTTAACGATTTTGTTCACAGATAGGGGAAGAAGAGAATTTCTGTCGCACTGGGATTTTTTATTTTCTTTATTTTTTGTTTGGTTTAGGGAAAGAAGAAAGTGGTAAGACGCGGCATTACATTTTCAGAAGGAGATGAAGAGAAAGGTGATAAGCAATTAATTTGCCGGCCCTCATTTGAAGGGATTTAAAGTTTCGCCTTTTTAATAGGTTGTTGTTCCTGGTAGCTCCCAATGGGATTTTTTTTTTTCTCCCTTGGTTAAGTTTGAATGATGAGGTTTTGAAAAATTGGCTTATAGAGAGCGGAGGTGAGAATAACACTTTTTATTCCTGACAGTTAGAACAATTAATCAGTGGAACAACTTGCCTGCAGAAGTTGTAAATGCTCCAACACTGGAAATTTTTAAGAAAATGTTGGATAACCATCTGACTGAGATGGTGTAGGGTTTCCTGCCTGGGCAGGGGGTTGGACTAGAAGACCTCCAAGGTCCCTTCCAACTCTGTTGTTGTTGTTGTTGTTGTTGTTGTTGTTGTTGTTGTTATTATTATTATTATTATTATTTTATTTGAATTTATATCCCGCCCTTCTCCAAAGACTCAGGGCGGCTTACACTGTGTTAAGCAATAGTCTTCATCCATTTGTATATTATATACAAAGTCAACTTATTGCCCCCAACAATCTGGGTCCTCATTTTACCTACCTTATAAAGGATGGAAGGCTGAGTCAACTTTGGGCCTGGTGGGACTAGAACCTGCAGTAATTGCAAGAAGCTGTGTTAATAACAGACTGCTTAGTCTGTTGAGCCACCAGAGGCCCCTAATTATTATTATTATTATTAAGCTATCACTTTGTTGTTTGTATGTACAGTGAGGCTTAAAGTTGCCAAAGTTGGAGACCCCTCGACTAGAAGACCTGCAAGGTCCCTTCCAACTGTTACTCTGTTATGGAGATACAGTATTATTTCAGTGTTCAGTGTTATTCCTTGGTATTTATTTTTTTTTAAAGGAAAATGGCAAGTTTCTGCCATGTGAAATTGACAGAAGGAAATATCACATTGCTTTATAGAAATATGACATTGTTTTACCGGCGGTCCTTGATTTACAGCCACTCTGTTTAGTGACCGTTTGAAGTTACAATGGCGCTGGAGGGCTGTGGCGGCGTCCCCGTGGTCGCATGATCAAATTTGGACGCTTGGCAACTGGTTTGTATTGATGACGGTTCCAATGTCCCAGGTTACTGTGACTTTGGGACTGGCAAAGTCACAATGAGATTCACTTAACAACCGTTGCTAACTTAACAACTAAAGTGATTCACTCAACAACGAGCTCTATCCAGAGGTGGGGTTTCACATAATTTAACAAGAGGTTCGACCCAGCACCAAAAATGTGAGCATACATGTATGTGGCCTTCTGAGCATGTACTTTGCTCACGTGCGTGCTTGCATGCAGGCGCACGTCTTAAAAAACACAGCTAAATAGGACGACATAGCACTGGGGTGGGTGGGCAGGTGGGCGGGTAGGCGGGCCCATCCACAGGTCACAATTACCGGTTCACCTGAACCGGTACGAACAAGGGGTGAAATGCTCCCGGTTCAAACCGGATCACACGATCTGGTAGCGATGGGGGCTGGTAGTTCGGAGAACCAGTAGCAAAAATCCCTGCCCCCACCACCAACCACGCCTCGCTGTTCCTCTTCTCTGTCCCTGAAGGTCTCAGTGGTGATATAGCTGCAAATGGCCTTAAATGATTGCCGCGGCACTTCAAAGGGCCGCACTACAAATGATCAGCGCTCTAGGCAGCTAGTAGACCAGTGCTATTTTTATTATTTATTTATTTATTTATTTATTATTCGTATTTGTATACCGCCCTATCTCCCGAAGGACTCAGGGCGGTTCACAGGCAAATAAAAAACATATATATACAAATTAAGAAAACCATTAAGAAACTTATTCAAAAAGCCAAATTATTAAAAATAGTATAAATATTAAAACCAATTAAAACCCCTATAAAATTTAAAAACTAGTCCAGTCCTGCGCAGATAAATAGGTGTGTTTTAAGCTCACGACGGAAGGTTCGGAGGTCTGGAAGTTGACGGAGTCCTGGGGAGTTCGTTCCAGAGGGTGGGAGCCCCACAGAGAAGGCCCTTCCTGGGCGCCGCCAGACGACACTGCCTAGCTGACGGCACCCTGAGGAGTCCCTCTCTGTGAGGCGCGGGCGGTGAGAGGTATTCGGTAGCAGTAGACGGTCCCGTAAGTAACCCGGCCCTATGCCATGGAGTGCTTTAAAGGTGGTTACCAAAACCTTGAAGCGCACCCGGAAGGCCACAGGTAGCCAGTGCAGTCTGCGCAGGATAGGTGTCATACGGGAGCCACGAGGGGCTCCCTCTATAACCCGCAGCCGCATTCTGAACTAACTGCAGTCTCCGGATGCCCTTCAAGGGGAGCCCCATGTAGAGAGCATTGCAATAATCCAGGCGAGACGTCACGAGGGCGTGAGTGACCGTGCATAGGGCATCCCGGTCTAGAAAGGGGTGCAACTGGCGCACCAGGCGAACCTGGTAAAAAGCTCTCCTGGAGACGGCCGTCAAATGATCTTCAAAAGACAGCCGTTCATCCAGGAGGACGCCCAAGTTGCGCACCCTCTCCATCGGGGCCAGTGACTCGCCCCCGACAGTCAGCCGTGGACTCAGCTGACTGTACCGGGATGCCGGCATCCACAGCCACTCTGTCTTGGAGGGATTGAGCTTGAGCCTGTTTCTCCCCATCCAGACCCGTACGGCCTCCAAACACCGGGACAGCACTTCGATAGCTTCGTTGGGGTGGCCCGGTGTGGGAAAGTACAGCTGGGTGTCATCAGCGTACAGCTGGTACCTCACACCGAAGCCACTGATGATCTCACTTCTTTTAAAGAAGTTAGATCAATGCACTCCCAATAAAAGGCAATTAGTAGACTGGTGCCTCTATTTTTAAAGAAGGTAGACTGGTGCGCTCCCAAAAAAAGGCAATTAGTAGACCGGTGCCTCTATTTTTAAAGAAGGTAGACTGGTGCGCTCCCAAAAGAAGGCAATTAGTAGACCGGTGCCTCTATTTTTAAAGAAGGTAGACCGGTGCGCTCCCAAGTTTTGTATATGTTGTTTATTATTTTTATTATTTATTATTATTGGCCATGCCCATTCAGTCACCTGACCACCAAGCCATGTCCACTGGGTCACCTGACCACCAAGCCATGCCCACCAATTAAGCTATGCCCAAAGAACTGGTAGGGAAAATTTTTAGATTTCACCCCTGGTACGAACCGGCTGAATCCCAGCCCTGGCTCTACCTACCTCTATTTCTGCCTCTCTTTCCCTGTCTATTGCTATTTCTACCTCTTCTATTTTTCTCTCTATCTACATATTTGGTCACCACATTACAAAAAAGAGAGTGTGGAAAAAGTTCAGAGAAGAGCAGCTAAGATGATCAAAGGCCTGGAAACTAAAACATATATAGAACAGCTGCAGGATTTGGGCTTGGCCAATCTAGAGAAAAGAAGGACAGAGCTGGGGGGGGGACATGATAGAAGTATTCCGGTATTTGAGGGGCTGCCACGAAGAGGAAGGGGTCAAGCTATTTTCTAAAGCAGGGGTCTCCAACCTTGGCAACTTTAAGCCTGGTGAACTTCAACTCCCAGAATCCCCCAGAATTTTGGGAATTGAAGTCCATCAGGCTTAAAGTTGCCAAGGTTGGAGACCCCTGTTCTAAAGCACCTGAAAGCCAGGCAGGAAACAATGGGTGGAAATTAATCAAGAAGAGAAGCAACCTGGAGTTGAGGAGAAGGTTCCTAACAATGGGGACAATTAACCCGTGGAACAGCTTGCTACCAGAAGTTGTGGGTGCTCCATCACTGGAGGCTTTTAAGAAGAGATTGGGCATCAAATGACATAGGGTCTGTTGCTCGAGCTGGGGGTTGGACTAGAAGACCTCCAAGGTCCCTTCCAGCTCTATTCTGAGGACGTCGTAAAGTCCTTGGTGCTCTCTGAGCTGGGTTGTTTCCTTGCAAGCGTTCCAGGGAACATCTGCAAGGAAACAACCCAGCTCAGAGAGCCCAAAGGACTCCCCGATTCAACCCTGCGCTACAGAGACTCTCTTCAATTAAGCACTTTGTACGGCGAAACAAAAAGATGCAATGTCCAGACACAGCAATTTCATCTATTTTTGGCCGCTCTTCAAAATGCATTTTCAATGCGCAATCTAAAATTAAAAAGTTAAAGCTAAAGCATTGGCAGAGAAACAGATCCTACTGTACCCGGGCGTTCTTTGACTCACTTAATTGTGGTTCCAGCATCAGGGAAGTCTATCAAAGTTCACAGCTCACCTCCCAGTTCAGGGGGAAGAAGTGTTGTCTTGTTTTTTGGTCTTCTTGTCCTTAATTCCGGGATCTAAAAGCGAAAGCTGGGCCTTTTAGCCTTGAACTTTGCTAATGAATGCCTCTGAGTTTTAAAGGTGATCATGATGAATGGCGCGACAAACAGATCGATTTCGCCGGCAAAAGAGCAATGATCAGCCCCAATCAACGAGATGATCGAGCAACGGTCCCTCTCTTGAATATTGTTTTCTTCTCAGACTGTCTTGGGATTGGACCGTCTAAGCTCCCTGCATTGCAGTTCTCCTTGGCTACGGAATTGCTTGTTCTTTGGAGTTTCCCAAAAGGAACAGAGTGGTTAGCTCTTCTACTACAATATGTGCAGCCACTAAAGGTATAAAGTTGTCCCCAAATCAACTTTCACTTTCAGGAACATTCTTGAACCTCCTCGGCAACAAGAAATGGTTTGTCCTTCCTTCCTTCCTTCCTTCCTTCCTTCCTTCCTTCCTTCCTTCCTTCCTTCCTTCCTTCCTTCTCCTTTCCTCTCCTTTCATCCTCCTTTCCCTCCCTCCTCCTTCCTCCCTCCCTCCTTTCCTCTCCTCTCCTCTCATCCTCCTTTCCCTCCCTCCCTTCCTCCCCCTCTCTGTTTCTCTTCCTCTCCTTCTGTCTCCTCTCCTCTCCTTTCCTCCCTCCTTCCTCTCCTTCCTCCCTTCCTTGCTTCCTTCCTTCCTTCCTTCCTTCCTTCCTTCCTTCCTTCCTTCTCCTCTCCTCTTGTCTGCTCTCCTTTCATCCTCCATTGCCTCCCTCCCTTCCTCCCCCTCCCCGTTTCTCTTCCTCCCCTCTCCTTTCCCTCCCTCCCTCACTTCCTTCCTCCCATTTCTCTTCCTCTCTCTCCTTCCTCTCCTCTCCTTTCATCCTTCTTTCCCTCCCTCCCTTCCTTCCCCTCCCCATTTCTCTTCCTCTCCTCTCCATTCCACTTCTCTCCCTTCTTCCTCCTCCTCCCTCCCTCCTTCCTCTTCCTTCCTCTCCTTCCTCCCTCCTTCCTTCCTCCCATTTCTCTTCCTCTCCTCTCCTTCCTCTCCTCTCCTTCCCTCCTCCTTCCTCCCTCCTTCCTCCCATTTCTCTTCCTCTCCTCTCCATTCCACTTCTCTCCCTTCTTCCTCCTCCTTCCCTCCCCCCTTCCCTTCCCTTCCTTCCTTCCTTCCTCCCTCCCTCCCTCCCTCCCATATTTGACTTTGGGTAGCTCATACATTTAGTCTAATGAAAAGAATGACTAAGGGGGACTTGACTGCATCACTTGTTCTCCTCTCCCTCCTTCCACTCCCTCCCTCCCTTCCTTTCTGCCAGTCTCACATACTTGACTTTGGGTGTTTAGTCGAATGAAAAGAAGGACCAGGGGTGACATGATAGCATTGTACCAATATTTAAGGGGCACCTGCAAAGAACCGATGGGGGTCCATCTATTTTCCAAAGCACCAAAAGGCAAGGCAAGAAAAAAATGGATGGAAACTAACCAAGGAGAGAAACAACCCAGAATTAAGAAGGAATTTCCTAATGGTGAGTGCAATGAACCAATGGAACAACTTGCCTCCAGAAGTTGTGGTTGCTCCATCACTGGAGGCTTTGAAAAAGAGACTGGACAATCATTTGTCTGAAATGATACCGGATCTCCTATTCAAGCAAGGGTGTTGGACTGGTAGACTTCCAAAGTCCCTTCCAATTCTATTATTCTATATCCGTGTTGGCGAACCTATGGAACCCGTGTCGGAAGCAGCACGCAGAACCATCCTGTGAGGAATGCGAGGCCTCGCTGGTTCCTCTTCCACATGCCTGTGCGCACATGCGTGCAGCAGTGGTGGGTTTCAAAAAAAGTTTTACTACCGGTTTTGTGGGTGTGGCTTGGTGGGCGTGGCACGGGAAGGAGACTGCAAAATCTCCATTCCCTCCCCAATCCAGAGGAAGGTTACTGCAAAATCCCCATTTCCTCCCAATCGGCTGGGACTCGGGAGGCAGAGAATAGATGTGGGTGGGGCCAGTCAGAATTTTTACTACCGGTTCTCCGAACTACTCAAAATTTCCGCTACCGGTTCTCCAGAACTGGTCAGAACTTGCTGAAACCCACCTCTGGCGTGCAGGTCAGCTGGCCATCATGCACACGGGAGCAGCAGAAGAGCAGTGTTCCATCGTGCATGCGCAGGCCACCACCCAAACTTTCGGGTTTATGTCGTGCGCATGCGCAATGGCCAGCTGTTCATTGGGCGCGTGTCCATGCCAGAAACCGGACATTCGGGTGCCGGCTTGTGTATGCATGATGGACTGTTGGTCTTCTGTCTATCGGCGCCCCCGCATACACGAAGACCAGCAGGGCTACGCATTCTTTGCGGATGGTTTCACGAGCCATTTCCAGTACGCAGGCCGGCACGCGGTGACGTAAAAGGTTAGCCATCACTGTTTTATATCTTTAAAACAACAGCAAAAAAACAAAACCAAAAAAAACCCTGGTAAACCAAATACAAAATTCAGAATTCTTCATCGCTCAGAGTTGATTCCAATTGGTTTATAAGCCCTGCCAAAAAAAATAAAAATGGAGCCCTAGAATTGTTCAATATTCTCCCTTCCAAATCTTCACCAAACCAGACCCTGCTTAGCTTGTAAATCTAGGGCGGACTGCTACCAACTGCTGAGACATTTGTGCCCCATAAATATATCCCCAAATCCACAATCTGTATCCTACGAGAATCCTCTGATAAATAAAGAATATACTTCCCAGATCAAGGAAGCCTAGATATAATCCACTAAAAACCGCTACAGGGATCCAGGAAAAAAAACATTGTTGTGGGTTTCCTCAATTTCCATTTCCAAAGATGCTTGTCACTGAAGTGCAAGTGATGTTTTGCAACACTGATGGGGAGCCCGAGAGCCTAAAGTGATCTCTTTAGAAGGAAAATCTGTGCACAGCAAGCCATGTATGTTTTTGATTTATACTCATTTAGCTTCAGCTTCTGTTTTTTATTGTTCTTTTGATGCGCACATGAATGGTTTTAATATGTTTTGTATTACTTCTAGTGAATGTATAACTGTACCCATGGAACTGTGATTATAATTAGCCAAAAATCTGTTGATTGCAAGTAGAGTAGAGTCAAATAGAGTGGAGTGGAACAGAGTACAGTAGGGTAGGGTAGGGTAAAGTTGAAAACAGAATAGGGTTGAGTTGAACAGAGTTGAAGAGAGTAGAGTGTAGAGTAGAATAAAGTTGAAAACAGAATAGAGTTGAGTTGAAGAGACTTGAAGAGACTTGAAGAGAGTAGAGTGTAGAGTAGAATATTTATTTATTTATTTGATTTTTATACCGCCCTTCTCCCGAAGGACTCAGGACGGTGTACAGGCAAGATAAAACAATACAATGTACAGATTAAAATACCATTTAAAAAACTTATTTAAATTAGCCTAAAAATTAAAAATTTCCATACTAAAAACCCCGTTTAAAAATTGATAAAAGATAAAATTCAATTTAAGACAGCCCCGCGCAAATAAAAAGATGAGTCTTCAGTTCGCGACGAAATGTCCGAAGGTCAGGTATTTGGCGTAAACCCGGGGGAAGTTCGTTCCAGAGTGCGGGAGCCCCCACAGAGAAGGACCTTCCCCTGGGGGCCGCCAGCCAACATTGCTTGGCGGACGGCACCCTGAGAAGTCCCTCTCTGTGAGAGCGTACGGGTCGGTGGGAGGCATGTGGTAACAGCAGGCGGTCCCGTAAGTACCCAGGCCCTAAGCCATGGAGCGCTTTAAAGGTCGTAACCAGCACCTTAAAGCGCACTCGAAAGGCCACAGGCAGCCAGTGCAGTCTGAGCAGGAGCGGTGTTATATGGGAGCTCGCGGGCTCCCTCTATCACCAGCGCAGCTGCATTCTGGACTAACTGAAGCCTCCGAGTGCACTTCAAGGAGCCCCATGTAGAGAGCATTACAATAATCCAGGCGAGAGGTAGCAGGCGCATGAGTGACCGTGCACAAGGCATCCCGATCAAGGAAGGCGCAACTGCGAACCAGGCGAACCTGGTGGAAGGCCCCCTGGAGGCGGCCGTCAAATGATCTTCAAACGACAGCCGTTCATCCAGGAGGACACCTAAGTTGCGCACCCTATCCTTTGGGGCCAATAACTCGCCTCCAACAGTCAGCGCGGCTGCAGCTGACTGAATCGAGTGCCGGCATCCACAGCCACTCCGTCTTGGAGGATTAAGCTTGAGCCTGTTTCTCCCCATCCAGACCCGTCGGCTTCCACACACGGGACAGCACTTCAACAGCTTCATTGGGGTGGCCTGGGGTGGAGAAGTACAGCTGGGTGTCATCAGCGTACAGCTGGTATCTCACCCCAAAGCCACTGATGATCTCACCCAGCGGCTTCATATAGATGTTGAACAGAAGGCGAGAGAATCGACCCCGCGGCACCCCACAAGTGAGGTCCCTCGCGGTGACCTCTGCCCCCTGTCAACACCGTCTGCGACCGGTCAGAGAGATAGGAGGAGAACCACCGATATACGGTGCCTCCACTCCCAATCCCCCCAACCGGCGCAGCAGGATACCATGGTCGATGGTATCAAAAGCCGCTGAGAGGTCTAATAGGACCAGGGCAGAGGAATAACCCCTGTCCCTGGCCCTCCAGAGATCATCCACCAATGCGACCAAAGCTGTCTCCGTGCTGTACCCGGGTCGGAAGCCGGACTGGAACAGGTCTAGATAGACGGCTTCATCCAGGTATTGGGGTAGCTGTCGCGCCACAGCACTCTCTACAACCTTCGCAACAAAGCGAAGGTTGGAGACTGGACGATAATTACCCAAAATAGCTGGGTCCAGGGAGGGCTTCTTGAGGAGGGGTCTCACCACCGCCTCTTTCAAGGCGGCAGGGAAAACCCCTTCCAACAAAGAAGCGTTGATAATCTCCTGGAGCCAGCCTCGTGTCACCTCCTGAGTGGCCAGTACCAGCCAGGAAGGACACGGGTCCAGTAAACATGTAGTGGCGTGAAGCCTCCCCAACAACCTGTCCACGTCCTCGGGAGCCACAGGGTCAAACTCATCCCAAATGGACTCAACAAGACGTGTCTCCTCTCCCTCGCCTGGATCATCCCAATTTGGTCCAGACCATCCGGGCTGGCGATTTTATCGTATAGATAACCACTAAACTCCTCAGCACGTCCCTGCAGCGGGTCATCCCGCACCTCCTGATGAAGGAGGCGGGTCACCTGGCTGGGGCGGCGGGCGGTTATCTGCCGGCGCAATGAGGGTGGAGGTATGAGCGCCTCGCCTCCCTCATTGCCACTAGGTAGGTCCTAGAATAGGACCTAACTAGTGTCCGATCAGCTTCGGAACGGCTGGACCTCCAGGTGCTCTCTAGACGTCTTCTCCGGCGTTTCATCTCCCTCAGCCCCTCGGAGAACCAAGGGGCCAAACGAGATCTGCGCCGGGTCAGAGGTCGCAAAGGCACGACACGGTCCAAGGCCCCAGCCGCGGCCCGCTCCCAGGCCGCAACTAGTTCCTCAGTCGTGCCGTGGGCCAGATCCTCAGGGAATGGCCCAAGCTCCGTCAGGAACCTCTCGGGGTCCATCAGGCGCCTGGGACGGAACCACCGTATAGGTTCCGTCTCCCTGCGATGGTGGATGGCGGTTCGGAAGTCTAGTCGAAGGAGGAAATGATCGGACCATGACATCGGTTCGGTTACTAAGTCATCTAATTCCAAATCATTTAACCACTGTCCAGAGATATAAATCAGGTCCAGTATGCCTCCCCCCATGTGCGTGGGGCCATCATTTACCCGAATCAGGTCCAAGGCCGTCATGGAAGCCTGGAACTCCCGAGCTGCAGTCGATAACAAGCCAGCCGATGGCAAGTTGAAATCCCCCATGACTATAAGTCTGGGGGTCTCAACCGCCATGGAGGCAAGCACCTCCAACAGCTCGGGCAGGGCTGTGGTCACGCAGCAAGGAGCCAGGTACGCGATCAACAAGCCCAACTGATTCCTATGGCCCCACCTCACATAGAGGGATTCACAACCGGCAATCTGAGGAACAGTGGCCTCCCTCGGCTCTAGATCTTCCTTAATGACAACCGCCACCCCCCCACCCCTACCTTGGGCCCTCGGCTGATGAAATGCTCGAAAACCTGGAGGGCACAGCTCAACGAGGGGAACCCCCCCCTCCGGACCCAACCAGGTCTCCGTTATGCCCATAAGGTCCACGGACCCCCCCTGAATAAGATCACAAATCAGGGGGGCTTTATTAGCCACGGACCGGGCATTACATAACATCAACCGAAGATCCAGGCTCTGAGGATCATGGCCGCCTGAGGAACGGGTAGGGACTGAGGGGCCGGAGCACGTGATCGCCGTCAAACATCGAGCACGTGCTCCCAACACTCGATACGCCCCTCCGCCATATCTGCCTCCACTCCCAATCCCCCAACCGGCGCAGCAGGATACCATGGTCGATGGTATCAAAAGCCGCTGAGAGGTCTAATAGGACCAGGGCAGAGGAATAACCCCTGTCCCTGGCCTCCAGAGATCATCCACCAATGCGACCAAAGCTGTCTCCGTGCTGTACCGGGTCGGAAGCCGGACTGGAGCAGGTCTAGATAGACGGCTTCATCCAGGTATTGGGGTAGCTGTCGCGCCACAGCACTCTCTACAACCTTCGCAACAAAGCGAAGGTTGGAGACTGGACGATAATTACCCAAAATAGCTGGGTCCAGGGAGGGCTTCTTGAGGAGGGGTCTCACCACCGCCTCTTTCAAGGCGGCAGGGAAAACCCCTTCCAACAAAGAAGCGTTGATAATCTCCTGGAGCCAGCCTCGTGTCACCTCCTGAGTGGCCAGTACCAGCCAGGAAGGACACGGGTCCAGTAAAGTGGCGTGAAGCCTCCCCAACAGCCTGTCCACGTCCTCGGGAGCCACAGGGTCAAACTCATCCCAAATGGACTCAACAAGACGTGTCTCCTCTCCCTCGCCTGGATCATCCCAATTTTGGTCCAAACCATTCCGGAGCTGAGCGATTTTGTCGTATAGATAACCACTAAACTCCTCAGCACGTCCCTGCAACGGGTCATCCCGCACCTCCTAATGAAGGAGGGAGGAGGGAAGGAGGGAGGAGGGAGGAGGGAGGGAGAGAGGGTGGAGGTAGAGGCCGCTTCCTCATTGCCACTAGGTAGGTCCTAGAATAGGACCTAACTAGTGTCCGATCAGCTTCGAACGGCTGGACCTCCAGGTGCTCTCTAGGCGTCTTCTCCGGCGTTTCATCTCCCTCAGCCTCGGAGAACCAAGGGGCCAAACGAGATCTGCGCCGGGTCAGAGTCGCAAAGGCACGACACGGTCCAAGGCCCCAGCCCGCTCCCAGGCCGCAACTAGTTCCTCAGTCGTGCTGTGGGCCAGATCCTCAGGGAATGGCCCAAGCTCCGTCAGGAACCTCTCAGGGTCCATCAGGCGCCTGGGACGGAACCACCGTATAGGTTCCGTCTCCCTGCGATGGTGGATGGCAGTTCGGAAGTCTAGTCGAAGGAGGAAATGATCGGACCATGACATCGGTTCGGTTACTAAGTCATCTAATTCCAAATCATTTAACCACTGTCCAGAGATATAAATCAAGTCCAGTATGCCTCCCCCCATGTGCGTGGGGCCATCATTTACCCGAATCAGGTCCAAGGCCGTCATGGAAGCCTGGAACTCCCGAGCTGCAGTCGATAACAAGCCAGCCGATGGCAAGTTGAAATCCCCCATGACTATAAGTCTGGGGGTCTCAACCGCCATGGAGGCAAGCACCTCCAACAGCTCGGGCAGGACTGTGGTCACGCAGCAAGGAGCCAGGTACGCGATCAACAAGCCCAACTGATTCCTATGGCCCCACCTCACATAGAGGGATTCACAACTGGCAATCTGAGGAACAGCGGCCTCCCTCGGCTCTAGATCTTCCTTAATGACAACCGCCACCCCTCCACCCCTACCTTGGACCCTCGGCTGATGAAATGCTCGAAAACCTGGAGGGCACAGCTCAACGAGGGGAACCCCCCCTCCGGACCCAACCAGGTCTCCGTAATGCCCATAAGGTCCGCGGACTCCCCCTGAATAAGATCACAAATCAGGAGGGCTTTATTAGCCACGGACCGGGCATTACATAACATCAACCGAAGATCCAGGCTCTGAGGATTATGGCCGCCTGAGGAACGGGTAGGGACTGAGGGGCCGGAGCACGTTATCGCCGTCAAACATCGAGCACGTGCTCCCAACACTCGATACGCCCCCCCCCTCCGCCATATCTGCCTCTCCCACTTACCGTACAGATTGAACAACCCTTTAGTCCTGGAACAGAACCCTCCCCCCCTGCCTTCGGACCAGATGTAATAATGTTGAATAATAATGAATAAATAAATAAATAATGATGTAATAATAATGAATAAAGTTGAGAACAGAAATAGAGTTGAGTTGAAGAGAGCTGAAGAGAGTTGAAGAGAGGAGAGGAGAGCAGGGTAGGGTAAGGTAGGGTAGGGTAAAGTTGTGAACAGAATAGCGTCAAGTTGGATGGGAGGGGAGGGGAGAGGAGAGGAGAGGAGAGGAGAGGAGGGGAGAGGAGAGGAGAGGAGAGAAGAGAAGAGAAGAGAAGAGAAGAGAAGAGAAATTACCATTTAGACACCTACCACCCCATAGTGCTTTAATGAGTGGTTTACAATGTCAGCATCTTGCTCCCAACAATCTGGATCCTACTTTTATCGACCTGGGAAGGAAGGAAGGCTGAGTCAGCCTGAGTTGAACTCCTGACAGTGGGCAGAGTCAGCCTGCAATACTCCATTCTAACCACTGCAGCGGCACCAGAATACAAGCAGCATCCTGTCTGCATGGCTACTGGGTTTTAAAGGGACTGAACCGTCAAAGACCATTTTTGTGTTGTGAAGACGTCAGAAACCTGGGGATGGTGAATTCTAGCCCCATCTTAGGCATGAAGCCAGCTGGGTATCCCTGTGCCAGCCACTCTCTCACAGCCCTAGGAAGGTGGCTATGGCAAACCACTTTGTTGTGCTTCGCCCTCCCTCCTCTCCTCAGCCGGGCCCCTCCTGTCACCTCACGGGCCTGCTATCAGATTCAGAGTCTGATAATGAAGATGAACGGCCTGGCATGCCTCCAGCCCTCAGCCTTGGCCCCATGCCCAGACAGAATGTCAGGAATGAACAAACAAACCTCACTCCTACAGCGTGTGAGCAGGGAGCCAGCCACGTGCTAGAATTACCGGCAGCAGATCCAGAGGAAGGGAATTCACAGTGGACGGATCCCCGCTTCCGAAGATCTGAGAGGCGACGTCAGCAGAAAGAAGGGAGTGGGAGGCCTGGATAAGTGCTGAGTCATGGAGCCACACCCCATGGCCTATAGAAAGGACCAGCTTGAGTCAAGCAATTTGAGTCAAGCAAAGTCTCATCTGGTTTGCTGAAGTCACACCTTGGATTCCTGCCTGCCCTGAGAAATCTGAAAGGAATTTGGCAAAGCTGCAGAGGCTCCATGGCCACGCTTGATACGGACTTCCTAGACCTGGTCGTGGGAGTGGGAGTGGGACACGACACACTTCTTCAAAACTTTGTCAAGAAAACTGCAGGATCTTGTCTAGGTGGTCTCATAGTATCAAGACACAAATGAATGGACGACAATAACAGTGTTGGTACATTTAAAATAAAGGGAAATTATGATGACTATGGTGTTTAATACAATCATTATATTCAGAAGGACTGATTGCCATGGTGCCTGTATTAAGGGGACATACAAAGAGACCTATTTTTAGGAAAGACAGAACCCTCATTAGCATTTTTATGCAGATATTGACAAACAAAATCTACAAGGCCATGCAATTTCCTCTCGTGGTTTTCTCAGCCTCATTCCAATTCAGGTCCAGTCTGTGGGAACCTTTCTGAAAAAGCGGTGTACAGAATCGGATGTCAGGTTTGAGGGAATTTCACCTGCACCACTCGGAATTCCCTGGGAGGCATTGACAGTCTTTTTGCCTAGTCTGCCCCGCAGGGTTGTTGTTCTGAGGCTATTAAGACAAGAGGAGGAAGAATTAGAGAGGTTGCCTTGAGTTCCTAAAACAGAACAAGAGAGAGAGAGCGAGAGAGAGAGGGAGAGAGAGAGAGGAGGGAGGGAGGAGGGGGGAGAAAGAGAGAGAGAGATGATAGAGGATAGATAGATAGATAGATAGATAGATAGATAGATAGATAGATAGATAGATAGATAGAAAAAAGGAAAGAAAGAACGAAAGAAAGAAAGAAAGAAAGAAGGAAGGAAGGAAGGAAGGAAGGAAGAGAAGGAGGGAGAGAGGAGGAAAGGAGAGGAGAGGAGAGGAGAGGAGAAGAGAAGAGAAGAGAAGAGAAGAGAAGAGAAGAGAAGAGAGGAAAAGAGAAGAAAAGAAAAGATTTTTGGAATGTCACTGACGTGAAAGTATTTTCTTGGCGTGAAGAGTTCTCTAATTCCCTGAAAATCTCTTAAAAACTTTGCCAGCTTTGAAAAGTCTAACATTTATTTTAATTGACTAATTAATTACTTAATCGGTGGAAGGCAAGACAGGCAATCAATTAGAAAACCTTTGCTGTGACTCACAAGCTGTCCTTCAGGGCCCTTCCTTCCTTCCTTCCTTCCTTCCTTCCTTCCTTCCTTCCTTCCAAAATATGTCTTTAAAGTCCCATGTTAGTCCGGATGATTATTAGCAATAATAATAATAATAATAATAATAATAATAATAATAATAATAATAATAATGCCTCTCACTATCGTTCATGGAGAAATGCATCTTTCTTTTGCAGGGTATTGATATTGTCAACCCCATCTTGACCTTCTAGTTTCCAACCAGAAATTCAGGCTAACCTCCCTAGCCCTCTATTACCCATAATAACCCCTCTCAACCATCCCCCCCTTTTTTTCCCTTACTTACAAGTTAGCAGTGCTATTTCCATGTCTACCCTCCCTGACACCGTATTTTCCCCCCCACAAAGCAAAATCATTATTCCTGAAATATTGGAGACCCTTTCTCCAGGGTGAAGCATCTATAAAACTTGGAAGAAAGCTTTTTTTTTTTTTAAAGTATTTTTTGTGAGACTTTGCGGCATTTCCCAGCAAGCTTTTTAGCCCCTGCTAATTTTATTCAGTGTAATTAAATTTTTATTTATTTAGTTAGTTAGTTTTTAGTTCCCTCCTTCTATTGGCTTCCAGATGCATCGGGCTTCAAAATGTTAAATGCGGGTGCCTGTTTTCTGGGCAGCGAAACAGAAATTCTTTTACTTGGAGAAGCAAAACAGAACAAAATCTCGCCTTTGGAAGAGAAAGCTCTCTGTCCCATGCTAATCAATTTTCCCCCAGTGTGGTCATCTCCCATTCATTCCCACAACTGCAAGACAATGGTTGCCTTGCCAGGCCTTTCGCCCCCCCCCCCATCCCCGTTTGTCCTTCTTAATGAACTGTTCAATAACCTCCGACTATAAGTCACGGCTGCCTTCCCAACCAGCCCTCTTCGGGCTTGGTTCTAAGAGGGGGGTTGGTTGGGTGGCCCTCAATTCCCTGAGGATCGGTTTCCAGAAAAGAGGGACTTGTAAATGTGTTTGCTGAGTAGGGCCTTGGGGCTGTGGTCATCTTTCTTTCTTTCTTTCTTTCTTTCTTTCTTTCTTTCTTTCTTTCTTTCATCTATCTTTCTATCTTTCTTTTCCCCCTCCGTTTCTTTCGGTTGTGGCCCCCTTTTCAATGTATTTTTAGTATTTTTTTTTAAAAAAAGGAAGAGAAAATAATATAAATTAAAAGAGGGAGGGAAGGAAGAATAAATAAATAATTGGGGGGGGGAGGGAAGGAGGGGGGGAGGGAGGGAGGGAAGGAAGGAAAGAAGGAAGGAAGGAAGGATAAATAAATGTCGGAAGGAGGGAGGGAGAGAGGGAAGGAAGGAAGGAAGGAAGGAAGGAAGGAAGGAAGGAAGGAAGGAAGGAAGGAAGGAAGGAAGAAAGAATAAAGGGAGGGAAGGAGGGAAGGAAGGAAGGAAGGATAAATAAATGTGGGAAGGAGGGAGGGAAGGAAGGAAGGAAGAATAAATAAATATGGGAGGGAGGGAGGGAGGGAAGGAAGGAAGGAAGGATAAATAAATGTGGGAAGGAGGGAGGAAGGAAGGAAGGAAGGATAAATAAATAGGGGAGGGAGGGAGGGAGGGAAGGAAGGAAGGAAGGACGGAAGGAAGGAAGGATAAATAAACAAATGTGGGAAGGAGGGAGGAGGAAGGAAGGAAGGATAAATAAATGTGGGAAGGAGGGAGGGAAGGAAGAAAGGAAGAATAAATAAATATGGGAGGGAGGGAGGGAGGGAAGGAAGGAAGGAAGGAAGGAAGGAAGGAAGGAAGGAAGGAAGGAAGGAAGGAAGGACAGAAGGAAGGAAGGATAAATAAACAAATGTGGGAAGGAGGGAGGGAGGGAGGGAAGGAAGGAAGGAAGAATAAATAAATATGGGAGGGAGGGAGGGAGGGAAGGAAGGAAGGAAGGACGGAAGGAAGGAAGGATAAATAAACAAATGTGGGAAGGAGGGAGGGAGGGAAGGAAGGAAGGAACGAAGGAACGAAGGAAGGAAGAAAAATATATTAAACAAGGGAGAGAGGGTGGGAGGATTGAAGGAAAATAAGTAAAGGGGGAAGGAAGGGAAGGAGGGAAGAACAAAGAAAGGGTGGAAAACCTCCCTCAATGGGATCTATTAATGAGTTAGACCTCCATGGATAAGACACCTGGTCATAAATGACATCCTTCCAGGTCTTCCAACAACGGGGTTAATTGAAGACATCAGACCATTCAGAAATCAAGGAGTGAGGGTAGCCTTGCGAATGGGAGCAGGAAGAAACCAACTCTGCTGGAGGACACTCTGATGTGTTTATAATTATGGGTGGGGTCATCATGAACAAGACAACCAGGAGCCAACAGTGGGAGATGGTTGCAAGAAGGGTTAACCAGTAGAAGAGAACATTTGCACCTCAGGGTTGAATGGTACAGTGGCCTAGAGGGGGAGTTCTCACCTCACAATCAGGAGGCTGTGAGTTCGACTCTAGGTAGCGGCAGATATTTCTCTCCCTGGGCCCCATGAGTCACCATCTGCTGCTAACTCTGCATTGGCGACAGGAAGGGCATCCGGCCAGGAAACACTCAGCTCCATTCAGTTGCCCCGACTCCAAGGGGTTACCGAGTCATTAAATGACACCCACCCCCAAAGAAAAAAAATGTAGCTCAGGGTTGAACTGTGGCGTCCTTGAGGCTCTCTGAGCTTTATGGCTTGCTTGTAGATGGTTAATGATCAGTGCTGAAAATGTTATCCAGCTAGGTGATTTAATTTTCTGTCCCAAGCACCTGAGGGCAGGACAAGACGCAGTGAGTAGAAGCTCCTCAGAGGGAGATCCAGCTAGGAAATAAAGAGGAATTTTTCTGACGATTAATTAACGGAGCAGCTCGCTTCCTGGAGTGGTGGGTGTTCCATCGCTGGAGGTGTCCAAGAAAAGGTTGGACAATCATTTGTCTGGGATGGTACAAGGTCTCCTACAGGGGGTTGGACTAGGACATAAACTGTTTCAACTCCTACCCTCAAAACGACGCTATAGAGCACTGCACACCAGAACAACTAGACACAAGAACAGTTTTTTCCCGAAGGCCATCACTCTGCTAAACAAATAATTCCCTCAACACTGTCAAACTATTTACTAAATCTACACTACTATTAATTTTCTCATCGTTCCCATCACCCATCTCCTCCCGCTTATGACTGTATGACTGTAACTTTGTTGATGGCAATCCTTATGATTTATATTGATATATTGACCATCATTTGTGTTGTAAATGTTGTACCTTGATGAAGGTATCTTTTCTTTTATGTAACTGAGAGCATATGCACCAAGACAAATTCCTTGTGTGTCCAATCACACTTGGCCAATAAAAAATTCTATTCTATTCTATTCTATTCTATTCTATTCTATTCTATTCTATTCTATTCTATTCTATTCTATTCTATTCTATTCTATTTCTTTTATGTACACTGAGAGAACGTATGCACCAAGACAGACTTGATGGACATTACCTAACTGATGACCCCCACCCTGTCAAAGATCTTGGAGTTCTCATATCTAATGACCTTAGTGCCAAAGCTCACTGCAACTACATAGCGAAAAAAGCCCTAAGAGTTGTGAACCTAATTTTACGCGGCTTCTTTTCTAAAAACTCTACACTACTAACTAGAGCATACAAAACATTTGCCAGACCTATTCTTGAATACAGCTCATCCGTCTGGAACCCATACCACATCTCTGACATAAATACAATAGAAAGAGTCCAGAAATATTTTACTAGAAGAGTTCTTCACTCCTCCGAAAACAACAAAATACCTTATACCGACAGACTTGAAATCCTGGGATTAGAAAACTTACAACTCCATCGACTTCGACATGACCTGTGTTTAACACACAAAATCATCTATTGCAATATCCTTCCTATAAAAGACTACTTCAGCTTCAATCGCAATATTACAAGAGCAAAAAATAGATTCAAGCTAAATGTCAATCGCTTCAAACTTGATTGCAGAAAATATGACTTCTGTAACAGAGTTGTTAATGCTTGGAACTCATTACCTGACTCCATAGTCTCTACTCAAAATCCCAAAATCTTCAACCAGAAACTGTCTACTATTGACCTCACCCCATTCTTAAGAGGGCTATAAGGGGCGTGCATAAGAGCACAAAAGTGCCTACCGTTCCTGTCCTATTGTTCCCTTCATCATATCAAATTGATATAGTTGATGCATATTTTTATACATATATGTATATTTTCTTCAAAATATGTTGTTTTATCTATAACAATTTTTTGTGTATTCTGTTGTGACAAAAGAAATTAAAAAAAAAAATTCCTTGTGTGTCCAATCACACTTGGCCAATAAAAAATTCTATTCTATTCTATTCTATTCTATTCTATTCTATTCTATTTCTTTTATGTACACTGAGAGAACGTATGCACCAAGACAAACTTGATGGACATTACTGATGACCCCCACCCTGTCAAAGATCTTGGAGTTCTCATATCTAATGACCTTAGTGCCAAAGCTCACTGCAACTACATAGCGAAAAAAGCTCTAAGAGTTGTAAACCTAATTTTACGCAGCTTCTTTTCTAAAAACTCTACACTACTAACTAGAGCATACAAAACATTTGCCAGACCTATTCTTGAATACAGCTCATCCGTCTGGAACCCATACCACATCTCTGACATAAATACAATAGAAAGAGTCCAGAAATATTTTACTAGAAGAGTTCTTCACTCCTCCGAAAACAACAAAATACCTTATACCAACAGACTTGAAATCCTGGGATTAGAAAACTTACAACTCCATCGACTTCGACATGACCTGTGTTTAACACACAAAATCATCTATTGCAATATCCTTCCTATAAAAGACTACTTCAGCTTCAATCGCAATATTACAAGAGCAAAAAATAGATTCAAGCTAAATGTCAACCGCTTCAAACTTGATTGCAGAAAATATGACTTCTGTAACAGAGTTGTTAATGCTTGGAACTCATTACCTGACTCCATAGTCTCTACTCAAAATCCCAAAATCTTCAACCAAAAACTGTCTACTATTGACCTCACCCCATTTCTAAGAGGGCTATAAGGGGCGTGCATAAGAGCACAAAAGTGCCTACCATTCCTGTCCTATTGTTCCCTTCATCATATCAAATTGATATAGTTGATGCATATTTTTATACATATATGTATATTTTCTTCAAAATATGTTGTTTTATCTATAACAATTTTTTGTGTATTCTGTTGTGACAAAAGAAATTAAAAAAAAAAATTCCTTGTGTGTCCAATCACACTTGGCCAATAAAAAATTCTATTCTATTCTATTCTATTCTATTCTATTCTATTCTATTCTATTCTATTCTATTCTAGAAGACCTCCAAGGTCCCTTCTAGCCTTATGACTCTATGACTACCTACTAGAAAATCAGTGTATCTCAGCTGAATTCCTTCACACGCTTAGGGTTGCAAATACAATCCATCGGTCAGGATAGATCTGGAAGGGACTTTGGGGATCTTCTAATCCAGGGGTGTCAAACTCAAGGCCTGCAGGCCGGATCCGTGGTGCCTCTGCTAGAGAAAATGGGGTGCGGGGTGGAGGGGTTTCAAACTCAAGGACCAGCCTTTGGTGCTTCTGCTAGAGAAAATGAGATGTGGGGTGGGGGCTGCAGCGGGGGGAGGGGGGGCTGCGCACCTCATTTTCGGGCTGGATAACCTCCTGGGAGCACCCTGCCAGCCAAAACAGGGCACAGGGGAGCTGCCTGTGCACCCCTGCTCCCAGTTTTGGCCAGCAGGGTGCTATAGGAGGCTGTCCATCCTGTCTCCTCCCCCAGCCTAGCCAGTGGAGGACAACTACAATGGTAATCCGGCCCTCCAAGAAATTCAGTTTGACACCCCTGGGCTACTCCAACCCCCGGGAGTCTTTATTCGGTACCATCTAGATAAACGATTGTCCAATCTTTTCTTTATTTTTTTTAAAAAATTAATACATTTTTTATTTTCCATAATAGTTCCCACAGTTTAACCAGTGTACAATACAATCACTTATACAACAATTGATCCTATACTCAAATTATGCTCAATCCGGGCTGCTCGACCGCCACTCCCTCCCTTAATCCTTTCTACCCTTCTCATCCTTTCAACTTTCCCCACCATCCTTCTCCTCACTTTTCTACTTCCCCTCCTCTTCCCCACTTCTCACTACCATCCTTTCTAACCCTCTATCTTCTCCTCCTTCTTCTCCTCCTATCCTTTCTTCTCCCTCCCTCCTTTCCTACCTACCTACCTACCTACCTACTTTCTTCCTTCTTTACTCCTTTTTGCTTACCCTTTCCCTTCGGGAGTGGTTACCGAGCAGTCCCGACTTTACACCATTCCAACTTGTTTAATTCTACCATTATTTCTGTACAATGGCAGTCAATCAATTTATAATCTTCCCCTTCCCCCTCCCCCAATCTTTTCTTGAAAAACCTCCAGTGATGAAGCACCTACAACTTTTGGAGGCAGGTTGTTCCGCTGGTTAATTGTTCTCCCTGTTCGGAAACTTAGGAACTGTTAGGAAACCAGGAATTCTAGGTTGCAGTTTCTCTCCTTGATAAGTTTCCGTGCGTTGTTTCTTGACTTGCCTCCTAGTGCTTTGGAAAGTACGATTTCTAAATTTCCAGAGATGCAAAAATTCTTAGCATCTCGAAGGCTACCAAGCGCAGAAACCTGCTTAAAGGCAAAAGCTCAGCCCCAAAGCATCCATCCGAAGAGCGGGTGCCTTGCCGTGCTGCCAGCCGACGATATTTTACGACCTCCAAGTTTCTTCATAATTTATCCTGCTCTCTCTTTTTGCCTTCCTCCCTAGAAATGCAAGGCAGCCGATCTATATGACGAAGTATTTGCTTCCCGGCATTAAATTCAGCTGGCTAATGGAGGTGTGTGTGCGTGTGTTGGGAGAGGAGGAACATACAGAAAGAAGAGTCAGACGAGGCACATTCCTTGCCTGCAAAATTCAGTTAAAGAGAGTAAAAAACATCGTGCTTGGAAAATTAGGCTTATTAGGGGTTTTTTTTTAGCCTTCCAAATGGTATAGGTCAGTGTTGGCAAATCTTTTCGGCACCGAGCACCGAAACGGGAGCATGCATGGAAGAGCAACCGCCAGAGCGCATGTGTACACTGGGAAGATAGGGAGAAAAGGCTCTAAGAGTTGTAAACCTAATTTTGCATAGCTTCTTTTACAAAAACACTACACTACTAACCAGAGCATACAAAACATTTCCTAGGCCAATTCTTGAATACAGCTCACCTGTCTGGAACCCTCACCACATCTCTGACATCAATACAATTGAATATTTTACAAGAAGAGTTCTCCGCTCCTCTGAAAACAACAAAATACCTTATGCCACCAGACTTGAAATCCTGGGTTTAAAAAACTTAGAACTACGCTGCCTCCGACAGGACCTGTGTTTAACACACAGAATCATCTATTCCAATGTCCTTCCTGTTAAAGACTACTTCAGCTTCAATTGCAATAATTCAAGAGCAAACAATAGATTCAAACTCAGTATTAACTGCTTCAATCTTGACTGCAGAAAATATGACTTCTGTAACAGAGTTGTTAATGCTTGGAACACACTGCCTGACTCTGTGGTCTCTTCTCAAACTCCCAAAAGCTTTAACTGTCTAAGCAAAGCTGGCTGAGGAATTCTGGGAGTTGAAGTCCACAAGTCTTAAAGTTGCCAAGGTTGGAGACCCCTGTTCTATACTATTCTTTATTCTATATTATTTTTTATTCTACATCCTGTACCATTCTCTATTCTTTATATTATTCTTATTCTTTATTCTATTTTTTTATTCTATTATCTATATTCTATACTATTCATTCTTCTGTTATTTCCTACTGAGGCTGCTACACTGGGGTCATTTGTCCTTGCCTTACAACCACAACCGAGTCCAAAATTTCTGTCGCTAAATGAGGCCTATGTTAAATGAGTTCAGCCCCATTTTACGACTTGTCTTGCCACCGTTGTTAAGCTAATCACTACAGTGGATCAGTTGGTAACCCAGTTGTTAGGGGAATCTGGCTTCCCTTTGACTTTGCTTACCAGAAAGTCGCAAAAGGCGATCACGTGACCCCAGGACACTGCGACCGTCATAAATATGAGTCAATTGCCAATCAACTGAATTATGCCTGGGCAGGGGGTTGGACTAGAAGACCTCCAAGGTCCCTTCCAACTCTGTTGTGTTGTGATGATGATGATGATGATGATGATGACGACAACGACATGACCCTGGGGATGCGGCAACAGTCATAAGTGTGAAAAATGGTGATAAGTCACTGTTTGAATAACTTTATAACTTTGAACGGTCATTAAACAAATAGTTGTAACTCAGAAACTACTTATTTTGTAAAGCCACATTGGCAGAATCTTACAAGTCTGAAGTTATAATTCCGCCCAGAGGTGTATTCAGCTGGTTCGCACCGGTTTGTGCGAACTGCTGCTGGAAATTTGGCCAAGGTTGCCGAACCGGTAGCGATGGCCAACTGGCCATGCTCCCAAACTGGTCCCTTGGTCACGGCTCACTCACTCCACCTGCCATATTCATTGCCACCATGTTCTTTGCGCGCACGCATCCCATTGCCTTGCAAGTCCAGTTTTTCTGTTATTATTTTTCATGACTCTGAAATGGGAGGGGGGAGATCCTAAAAGATGAGACCACATAATATCCTGGAATGAGTAACTGGATCTTTTGTCCTCTTTTGAGACCTAATGGTCTCCTCCAAGGTGCTAGCCCTCTCAATTGTCTGTGTGACAGAGACTTTAGCAGAGCCTTGCAATATCAACACATCTGTCTATCTTTGCCTGCTAAATATCCAGAACATCTCCAGACCAAGAATAAACAAACCAACAAACAAAACATCACAGAGCTAAGAAGAATAAAAAGGCAACAAAGAACAATGCAATCCTAAATTGCATTAACAGAGGGATACAATCAACCCTGACTGCTATTTAGAAGGCCGGATCCTGAAGATGAAACTGAAATACTTTGGCCACCTAATGAGAAAGAAGGACTCACTGGAGAAGAGCCTAATGCTGGGAAAGATTGAGGGCAAAAGAAGAATGGGACGACAGAGAATGAGGTGGCTGGATGGAGTCACTGAAGCAGTAGGCTTGAGTTTAAATGGACTCCAGAGGATGGTAGAGGACAGGAACGCCTGGAGGAATGTTGTCCATGGGGTCACGATGGGTCGGACACGACTTCGCAACTAACAACAACAATCAAGATCAAGTGACATACTAATACCACTCTATAAAGCCCTAGTAAGACCACACCTAGACTTCTGCATCTAGTTTTGGTCTCTACAGTATAAAAAAGATGTTGAGACTCTAGAAAAAGTGCAGAGGAGAACAACCAGGATAATTAGAGAACTGGAGGCTAAAACATACGATGAACGGTTGCAGAAACTGGGCATGGCTGGTCTAGTGAAGAGAAGGACCAGGGGAGACATGATAGCATCTTCCAATATTTGAAAGCTGCCAGCCTGTGTTCAAGACCCCAGGGCGGCACGATGGGGTGAATCCCTGTTTCTTGCTCCAACACAGGAAGTGTTTGAGAAGAGGCTGGACAGCGGTTAGTCTGAAATGGCACAGGGTCTCCTCCTTGAGCAGGGGGTTGGACTAGAAGACCTCCAAGGTCCCTTCCAACTCTTGTTATTCTGTTATTTGGACACCATGGGTGGTTTGGGGAGGAAAAGGAGAGTATCGGTTAATGAGTGTGAAAAGGGTTTCTAGCAGAGGGGCCCATCTGCAGCCAATCACCTTTCTCACAAATTAAGCCACTTCTTCTCCTTTGTCTTATGTGATGGCCGGGAGGCAGCCTTCATCAGATGAGAGAGAGAGGGGGGGGGCAAAGAAAGTGACAGACTTCCGGCCAATCAACCCACAGCATTTGCTGATGCTCCGGTGATGTCAGCAGGCTGCCATGGCAACGGAACCCCACCAAGTCCCTGATGCAGGTCTGCCAGGGGAGGGGCAGTTCCTCCTTCCAAAAGGCACCAGCTGGGAATGTTTAGCTAGCAGCTCCTTCTCCTTAAACGAGCAAAGCAAAACAGAAATCAGATTAGATTACTTGACACATGCTTGCGCGCACACACACACAACCTCCCCACTTTAGCCTCTGCTTTTAAGGACAATTTTTCCAATTTCCCAAAGTAATCTGGACCAAGAAGGAAAGTGGGCGGGGAAAGGTACATCGGATTTGTAGATTCCTGACTTTTTTTCCTCCCTCTTTCCAAAGGAAGGAAGGAAGGAAGGAGAGAATGGGAGGAAGGAAGGGAAGGAGGGAGGGATGGGGGAAGGAAGGGGGGAAGAAGGAAGGAGGATGGGAGGGAGGGAAGGAGGGAATAGAATAGAATAGAATAGAATAGAATAGAATAGAATAGAATAGAATAGAACAGAATTTTTTATTGGCCAAGTGTGATTGCACCAAGACAAGGAATTTGTCTTGGTGCATATGCTCTCAGTGTACATAAAAGAAAAGATACGTTCATCAAGGTACAACATTTACGACACAATTGAACAATTGAATGGGAGGAAGGAAGGAAATAGAAAGGGAGGGAGGGAGGAAGGAAGGAAGAAGGATGGGAGGAAGGAAGGAAGGAGAGAATGGGAAAAAGGAAGGGAGGGAGGGAGAGGAGAAGGAAGGAAGGAGGAGGGAGAGAGGGAGGGAAGGGGAGAATGGGAGGGAGGAAGGAAATAGAAAGGGAGGGAGGGAGGAAGGAAGGAAGAAGGATGGGAGGGAGGATGGGAGGGTGGGATGGAAGGACAGAATGTGAGGAAAGAAGGAAATAGAAAGGGAGGGAGGGAGAGGGGTGGAAGGAAGGAAGAAGGATGGTGGGAAAGAAGGAAGGGGAGGATGGGAGGAAGGAAGGAGAGAATGGGAAAAAGGAAGGGAGGGAGGAAGAGAGGAAGGAAGGAGGATGGGAGGGAGAGAGGGAGGGAAGGAGAGAATGGGAGGAAGGAAGGAAGGAAATAGAAAGGGAGGGAGGGAGGGAGGAAGAAGGATGGGAGAGAGGATGGGAGGGAGGAAGGAAGGAGAGAATGGAAGGGAGGGAGGGAGGGAGGGAGGGAAGGATTGCCAGCAAACAATTACCTGTGTTTCCAAAATTCCAATCATTTCATTTACCTTCCACTGCAGGTAAGTGGAACTTAAAGCTGCTAGCTAGATACTATTAGCAAAATCAACAGAAGTCAACGCACCTGTGGGGATTCAGAAAAGGTCAAGAGGAAAGCTATGATCACATGGCCAAAGCCCCACCCCCTTTTTTGCATGCTTTAATAAATAAGGCAGGAGGCTAGAAACTGGGAGATGGGGAATTCTAGTCCTGCCTTGGGTATGAAAGTAAGGTGGGTGACTGAACCAGTTTTTCTTTCTTTCTTTCTTTCTTTCTTTCTTTCTTTCTTTCTTTCTTTCTTTCTTTCTTTCTTTCTTTCCCTCTCTCTCGCTGTCTCTTTCTCTCTCTCTTCACCCCACCAACCCACTGTGTCATTGTGGGGAAAATAAGAGAAGGAATGTGTGTTGGATATGTTCATCAATGTGAGTTATTTGTAAAAATAATAAAGGTGGGATACAAGTGAATTGGAGTGAAATCCAGCAGGTTCTGACAGGTTCTGGAGAACCGGTAGCAGAAATTTTGAGTAGTTCGGAGAACCGGCAGTGGAAATTTTGAGTAGTTCGGAGAACCGGCAAATGCCACCTCTGGCTGGTCCCAGAGTGGGGTGGGAATGGAGATTTTGCAGTATTCTTCCCCTGCCATGCCCACCGAGCCACACCCACAGAACCGGCAGTAAAAAAAATTGGATTTCACCACTGAAGTGAATGAACAGATAAAATTGAGCCCCAATTGCTTTTCGTCCTTCCCCAGCCAAAAGAAGAAGAAACAAGTAAAAACCGAGTTGAAGCCCCTTCCTAAGTTATACTGAGACCATCCAGCATGAGGCCCACAAAAGCAATACAGGCAGCTCTCAAATTTGCAACCATGCATTTACCAACAGTTCAAAATTACAACGGTGCTGTCAAAAAAATAACTTACAAGTAGTCCTCGCACTTGCAACTGTTGTAGCATCTAAAATATTGTGTGTGTGTGTGTGTGTGTGTTTTCGTAGGTTTTCACGGATATATGTACGTAGGTCTTGGCATATTCGGGTCATATTTATAGAGAGACGGCAGCTCCGACCACGCTTTGCTCGCACAAGCACGAAGCCGCAAGCACCAGCCTGAAGATGATGAGTGAAATCTCGTCAAAACGTCGCCAAGATACTCTCAATCTTACATGAGAAAAGACCCGAATATGCCAAGATCTACATATATATGTGTGTGCGCACGTGTGCGTGTGTGTATGTATATGTATATATGTATATAATATAATTACATAATATAATTTATACAATGCAATGTAGAGTAGGTGAAACCTAGCTCAATAACAGTAACCCTGAGTGAGACCTTGTAGTCCCAGTGGATGATCACTTAAACATGAGCCAGCTGTGCGTGGTGGCAGCAGCCAAAAAAGCTAACACAATCCCGGTATAAACAGAGGCATAGAATCAAAATCATGTGAAGTGTTACTACCACTTCATAAATCCGTTCTAAGACCACACCTATAATACTGCATCTAGTTTTGATGACCACACTACGAGAAAGATGTTAAAGAGTTTGGCAAAAGTGCAAAGGAGAGCAACTTGGCCAATAAAATTCTATTCTATTCTATTCTATTCTATTCTATTCTATTCTATTCTATTCTATTCTATTCTAACAAAGATGATTAAAGGCCCAGAGACTAAAACATACAGTACGAAAAACAGTTGCAGGAATTGGGTATGTCTAGTTTAATGAAAAGAAGGACTAGGGATGACATGATAGCACTGTTTCAATATTTGAGGGGCCCTTAGAAAGACGAGGAGGTCAAACTACTTTCCAAAGTAGCTGAAGGCAAGACAAGAAACAATGGAGGGAAACTTATCAAGGAAAGAAACAACCTGGGACTAAGGAGAAACTTCCTAATAGTGAGAACAATTAACCAGTGGAATGGCTTTGCCTCCAGAAGTTGTGGGTGCTCCATCACTAGAGGCTTTGAAAAAGAGATTGGACAACCATTTGTCTGAAATGGTATAGGGTCTCTTGCTTGAGCAGGGGGTTGGACTAGAAGACCTCCAAGGTCCCTTCCAACTCTGTTATTCAGGTGGACAAAGGCAGGCATAGAATGGATCCAACTTGATGAAAAGCATCCACCAAAGAGACCCAAAACAAGATGGATAAGCAACATCAGGAAGTATTATGGGCCCAAATGACCAAAGAAAGCTCAGGACCGTATGGGTTAGAAACATGAAGAAGAGGCCTTCATCCTGCAGTGGATAAACAATGGCTAAAATGACAATACCATCAATCAGACTAGAGTTGGAAGGGACCTTGGAGGTCTTCTAGTCCAGCCCCCTGCTTAAGCAGGAGATCCTACACCATTTCAGACAGGTGGCTGTCCAGTCTCTTCTTAAAAACCTCCAGTGATAGAGCATCCATAACTTCTGGAGGCAACTTCTGTTCCACTGGTTATTTGTCCTCATGGTTCAGAAGTTTCTCCTTAGTTCCAAGTTGCTTCTCTCTTTGATTTCTTGGTTCATCCATGTTTGTTTGTTTCTTTGTTTGTTTGGAGAATAGGTGGCAGTCCCTCAAATACTGGAAGGCTACTACTATGTCATCTCTAGTCTTATAAGCCCATGTGTGCATGCATGCAATCAAATACACAGAGAGAGAGAGAGAGGGAGAGGGGGAGAGAGGGAGGCAGAGAGAGGCAGAGAGAAAGGGAGAGAGGGAGACACAGAGACAGAGAGAAGGAGAAAGAAAGAAAGAGAGAGAGAAGAGGAAGAGGAAGAGGAAGAAAGAAAGAGAGAGGGAGGGAGAAAGAGAGAGGGAGAGAAAGAGAGAGACAGAGAGAGAAAGAGAAAGAGAGAGAGAGAAAGAAAAAAGAGAGAAAGAGAAAGAGAGAGAGAGAAAAAGAGATAGAAAGAGAGAGAGAGAAAAAGAGAGAGAGACAGAGAGAGACAGAGAGAAAAGAGATAGAAAGAGAGAAAGAGAAAGAAAGAGAGAGAGAGAGACAGAAACAGAGAGAGAGAAAGAGAGAGAGAGAGAGAGACTGCCTCTCACATGGATTAGCAATTCAGTCCCTCGCATTTGATTGGGTACAAAAGGATCTCTGTTGGTTTCTTTTGAGCAGGAACAAGGGACCTCAATAGCTCTGAGTCCATTTGAGGTCTACAAACAGTACAGTTTTGTGCGAAGGTTGAATAAGGGAAACGGAGAGAGAGGGAGGGAGGGAGGGAGGAGGCGAGGAGATGTTGATTAGGTCAATTCTTGACTCCTTCCAGAAGTGGAGAACAAGGAGGGGGGGAGAAAGGGACAAATTCCTTTCCATTCCAAGCTTTGCCTCAAAGAACCTGGGTTAGATGCTTCTTCAAAATTACCCACAGAGATAGGGAAGGGATTGTGTTGTAAATGTTGTACATTGATGAACGTATCTTTTCTTTTATGTACACTGAGAGCCTATGCACCAAGACAAATTCCTTGTGTGTCCAATCACACTTGGCCAATAAAAAAATTCTATTCTATTCTATTCTAAAAAACGAAAACCCTCAGGCAGAAACGAAGGCTTAAAATGTATTCACCTAAGACTTGCAAGAAGCAAGGAAACAGAACTGAAGAGCACCAGGCTCAGAGATGGTCTTCAGCCGGTTCGGACCAGTTCGTCCGAACCCATAGCGGAAATTGCAGGTGGGCCTGCCCACCTGCCCCAGCCCTATGCTGTCCTATTTAGGCACGTTTTTGAGGCTGGGTGCATGCGCAGAAGGCCTGCGGGTGAGCAAAGCGGATTCACAGAAGGCCGGGTGCATGCATCGAGGTGGCGCATATGAGCAAAGCGAGCTCTTTTTTTTAAATTTGCATTTATATCCCGCCCTTCTCCAAAGACTCAGGGCGGCTTACACTATGTCAAGCAATAGTCTTCATCCATTTGTATATTATATACAAAGTCAACTTTTATTGCCCCCAACAATCTGGATCCTCATTTTATCTACCTTATAAAGGATGGAAGGCTGAGTCAACCTTGGGCCTGGTGGGACTTGAACCTGCAGTAATTGCAGGCAGCTGTGTTAATAACAGACAGACTTAGTCTGCTGAGCCACCAGAGCTTGTCCACATGCTCACGTTTTCAGTGCTGGCCGAACTGGTAGGTAAATTATGTGAATTCCACCTCTGACCAGGCTGGCTACAGAACTCTGGGGGAACTGCATGTGTGAAACACGGACTTCAAGAATAGCTTGTCTTTTGCAGAATACAGCAATTATATGGCCGTGGCCAACAGATCTTTAGATGAAGCCACATCAGGGGAGAAATGTAAAATTTGTTACTACCGCTTCTGTGGGTGCGGCTTGGTGGTGGTGGTGGGGTAATGTGACTGGGTGGGCATGGCCAACTTTTTATTTTTTTTTAATTTTTAAAAGTATTTTTTTTACAACCTCTTCGGCCGAAGAAGAGGTTGTAAAAAAATGCTTTTAAAAGGCTCTGACAATCAGGCAACTCAGCTGGGATCATCAGAGCCTTTTAACCTCTTCGGCCTAAAAAATGCTATTAAAAGTAAAAGTAAATGCTTTAAAAGTATAAAAAAAAAACAACTCTGATGACACAGAGTGCTGCAAATAGGTGTAGAGCAGTGGTGAAATTCAAATTTTTTTTTTTAACTACCAGGTCTGTGGGTGTGGCTTGGTGGGCACGGTGTGGTTTGGTAGGCATGGCTTGGTGGGCATGGCAGGAGAAGGATACTGCAAAATCTCCATTCCCACCCCACTCCAGGGGAAGGATACTGCAAAATCTCCATTCCCACCCCACTCCAGGGGAAGGATACTGCAAAATCTCCATTCCCTCCCCACTCCTGGGGGAAGGATATTGCAAAATCTCCATTCCCACGCCACTCTGGGGCCAGCTAAAGGTGGTATTTGCTGGTTCCCTGAACTACTCAAAATTTCCGCTACCAGTTCTCCAGAACCTGTCAGAACCTGCTGGATTTCACCCCTGGTGTGGAGCCTTCCTGGAACTGCTGAAAGGATCGTGTTGTACACTGCAGATAGATGGTGTCGTATCTCTCCCCTTCTGTTGAGAGAGGGCAGTTCAGTTTTGACATAGATGGCCTCTTGGACCCCTCTTTCAAACCAGCGGTCCTCTCTGTCCAAGACATGGACTTTGCTGTCTTCAAAAGAGTAGCCTTTGTCTTTGAAATGCAGGTGGACTGCTGAATCTAGTGCTGATGGGCTTATTCTCCTATGTTGTGCCATGTGTTTGTGAAGTGGTTGCTTTGTTTCCCCAATGTACGGATCTGCATATGGCTCACTGCATCGTACTGCATATAACACATTGCTCAGTTTGTATCTGGGTCAGTGGTGGGTTTCAAAGATTTTACCACTGGTTCTGTGGGTGTGGCTTGGTGGGTGTGGCATGGCTTGGTGGACGTGGCAGGGGAAGAATACTGTAAAATCTCCATTCCGTCCCGATCAGCTGGGACTTGGGAGGCAGAGACTAGATGGGGGTGGGGCCAGTCAGAGGTGGTATTTACTGGTTCTCCAAACTACTCAAAATTTCCACTACTGGTTCTGCAGAACTGATCATAACCTGCTGAAACCCACCTCTGGTCTGGGTGTTTTCTCCTTGGGGTGGACAAGTTTCTGCCTTACTGTATTCCTGGGTCTGAAGTGGACTCTGGTCTTTTTGAGCCATATTAGCAAAACAAAAGTTCAACCTCTGAAACTAGAAACTGATTTTATCAGGCAAGATTTTAAAAAAAGATAGGAGGGACAAATCAAATCCTTCTCCCTCGGAAGCAAAACACTAGGACTAAACAAATTCACTTAGAAGAATGATAAGTCATTTGATTAAGGGTTTTAATGTGTTTTTTTTTAAAGGCCTGGAAAACATAAGACAGATTCCTGCCTTTTGAAGGATGAATCTGCTTTAACAAGAACTTTTAAGAACTTCCAGGACCCTTAGAGACAATCCCCTGTGAAGCAAAACGCTTAGATCATCCCCAAGTTACAATGAATTGGTCCATCAAAGCCAAAAAAAATTCCTGCTGCTGTTTGCTTGGGTTTGGTTGAAAGAATTTAAGCTGAGAGCCTCAGATTTTTTGCCAGCGGCTGCTTTTGAACCAACTTCTGCAGCTGGTTACTTTTCTTCTCTGTGTACAAAGTGAAGTGAAAAAAAAAAAGATACACATCAAATCATGGATGTTTATGAAACATTGGCTCAGATGGTATGATGGAGCGTCCAACTGAAGAAGGGCTTTGCAAAGAGAAGAAAGGACAGTCCAGCCAACTGAGTTCTAGGCTGTATTAACAGAGGGATAGAATCAGTAGTGAAATCGAAACCGGTTTACTACCGGTTTGCTGGCTGTGCATGCGCGCTGCGAGGTGTGCACAAACCCAGCGCACACTAAAAGGAGAACAGCGCGGGGGGTGGGTGGGTGGATTATCATCTGTACGCTGATGATACCCAGCTGTACATTTCCACCCCGAACCACCCCAATGAAGCCGTTGAGGTGATGGGTCGGTGTCTTGAGGCCGTGCGGGTCTGGATGGGGAGGAACAGGCTCCGACTCAACCCTTCCAAGACAGAGTGGCTGTGGGTGCCGGCATACCGGTACAGTCAGCTTACACCATCGCTGACTGTGGGGGAGGAAGTACTGACCCCCAGGGAGGGAGTGCGCAACTTAGGCGTTCTCCTGGACGATCAGCTGTCCTTGGAGGATCACTTGACAGCCATCGCCAGGGGGAGCATTTTATCAGGTTCACCTGATTCGCCAGTTGTGCCCCTTCCTTGACCGGGATGCCTTACGCACGGTCACTCACACCCTCGTCACTTCCCGCCTGGACTATTGCAATGCTCTCTACATGGGGCTCCCCTTGAAGAGCACCCGGAGGCTCCAGTTAGTCCAGAATGCAGCTGCGCGGATGATAGAGGGAGCACCGCGTTGCTCCCATATAACACCCATCCTGTGCGGTCTACACTGGCTACCGGTAGCCTTCCGGGTGCAATTCAAGGTTTTGGTTACCATCTTTAAAGCGCTCCATGGCTTAGGACTGGGATACCTTCGAGACCGCCTTCTGCCGCCGATTGCCTCCCAACGATCCGTGCGCTCCCACAGAGTGGGCCTACTCAGGGTGCCGTCGACCAAACAATATAGGTTGGCGACCCCCAGGGGGAGGGCCTTCTCTGTGACGGCACCAGCCCTATGGAACGAGCTTCCTCCGGGATTACGACAACTCCCCGACCTCCGGACCTTCAGACGTGAACTGAAGACTATTATTTCAGCGCGCTGGACTAGCTTAAGAATAAAATGATTTAGCTAAATTTTAATGGGATTTTTAATCGGTTTTTACCATTTTTAGTGATTTGGCTTTGATGATATTTAGTTTTAATTGGGTTTTTAATGCTTATTTATTATATTGTCTTTTAATATGCCTGTGAACTGCCCTGAGTCCTACGGGAGATGGTGCGGTATAAAAGTATGATTAATAATAATAAGTGGGTTGAACAGCTGTGGTGCATGATTCTTTTTTTTACTTTTAAAAGCATTTTTTTACAACCTATTCAGCCAAATAGGTTGTAAAAAATGCTTTTAAAAGTAAAAAGAAAGGCTCTAACGATCGCGCGACTCAACTGTGATCCTCAGAGCCTTTTTTTTAACATTTTAAAAGCATTTTGGTTATGCAATAGAATGAATGCTATAGGCTATAGGAACAGCAGGTTTCCTGAGCAGGGAGTTTCCTGAGCAGGGGGTTGGACTAGAAGATCTCCAAGGTCCCTTCCAACTCTGTTATTCCAGAGAAAGGCCCAAGATAAGAGATTGAACAGTCCTGAACTGGATGGAGAAGAGAGGAAAAGGTTTACGTTAGCCGCATCCTGGAATTTTCCAGCGTATATCTATTCATTTGAAGAAGACAACTTTAGTCTGGCAAGATTCTGCCTCGCAGGTATGAACAGATATAGAAACGAACACGATTGGACCTCGCGGTGTTGTCTTTGGGCTTAAGCCTGTGGACTGCTTGAGTTTGTGCATGCTGGATAAGTGGGGTAGACCACAAGCTCTCAATTTTCACACTTCTTAAACATTTGGACATAGTTGTGAGATGGAAAAAAAAAGGACCATTAGGAATCAAGCATTTGTTTTGGGCTGACCTGTGTTTAGAATTGGATAATACTCAGAACTGATACCGACTGACTTTCCTCTCTGTTGAAAAGGAGTGATAAACAGTTTAGGCCAGGGGTCTCCAACCTTGATCCCTTTAAGACTTGTGGACTTCAACTCCCAGAGTCCCTCAGCCAGCAAAGCTGGCTGAGGAACTCTGGGAGTTGAAGTCCACAAGTCTTAAAGGGATCAAGGTTGGAGACCCCTGATTTAGGCTGAAGAGAGACCGTTGTCCCAGCAAACTTGAATAGCTTGGAAATCAACTTTGACTTTCCAGGAGCATTCTTGAGCCTCTTGGCAACAAGAAATCCTTCCTTCCTTCCTTCCTTCCTTCCTTCCTTCCTTCCTTCCTTCCTTCTTCCTTCCCTCCTTCCCTCCCTCCCTCTCTTTCCTTCCTTCCTTCCCTCCCTCTCTTTCCTTCCTTCCTTCCCTCCCTCTTTTTCCTTCCTTCCTTCCTTCCTTCCTTCCTTTATTTCTCCTTTCCTCCCTTCTTCCCTCTTTCCCTCCCTCTCTCTCCTTCCTTCCTTCCTTCCTTTATTTCTCCTTCCCTCCTTCCCTCCCTTCTTCCCTCTTTCCCTCCCTCTCTCTCCTTCCTTCCTTCCTTCCTTCCTTCCTTCCTTCCTTCCTTCCTTCTTCCCTCCTCCTCCTCTATATTTTTGCAAAAGTGCATTCTGGTGTTTCCTGTATTGTGCAAAGTGGAATTGAACTCTTCTAAGAGTTACTGCTCATCTAATTAAAGATAGAATAACAGCATTGGAGGGGACCTTGGAGGTCATCTAGTCCAGCCCCTCCCCCACCCAAGCAGGAGACCCTACACCATTTCTGACAAATGGCAGTCCAGTCTTTTCTTGAAAGCCTCCAGTGATGAAGCTCCCACAACTTCCGAAGGCAACTTCTGTTCTATGGGTCGATTGCTCTCACTGTCAGGAAATTCCTCCTTATTTCCAGGTTGAATCTCTCCTTGGTCAGTTTCCATCCATTATTCCTTGTCTGGCCTTGAGATGCTTTGGAAAACAGCTTGACCCCCTTCCTCCTCTCTGTGGCAGCCCCTCAAATATTGGAAGACTGCTATCCTGTCTCCTCTGGTCCTTCTCTTCACTAGATTAGCCAGGCCCAGTTCCTGCAACCGTTCATCGTATGTTTTAGCCTCCAGTCCCCTCATCGTCCTGGTTGCTCTTCTATGCACCCTTTCTAGAGTCTCAACATCTTTTTTTATAGTGTGGTGACCAATACTGGATGCAGGATTCTAGGTGTGGTCTTATTAAGGCTTTATAGAGTGGTATTAGTACCTCACATGACTTTAATTGAATCCCTAAACTTCCTTCTCACAGGCTGTATCCCATTTATCCCCTTTCAGTCCCTTTGCACCCTGAGTAGTATATTGATGGTACCAATTAATTCCGCGTGGAAAGATTGGATGAGGGGAGGGGAGCTAACGCGGCTACTGTGTTCAAAAGATTATGATGCCATGAAAAATGAAAATGAAAAAAAAAAACAACTTCCAGAAGGAAGCCTTTTATTAAAGACAATGTTCCTCTTTTTAAAAAAAATTATCTGTCCAAACTAGGAAAGCCAGTTGTCTTTTATAGCAAAAATCATAACCATGGTGATTATGAAGTGTATCAGACAAAAATAATGCTAAAATGTCATGTGTTGTCATAGGTATGGTCTGGATTATCAATTAGAAGTGACTGCTTCCCTTCTCTTCTCTTCTCCGTTCCTTTCCTTTCCCTTCCTTTCTCTTCCTTTTCCTTTCCCCTTCCCTTCCCCTTCTCTTCCAGTTCCCCTTCCCTTCTCCCTTCTCCCTTCTTTCCTTTCCCTTCCCTTCCCTTCTCTTCCTTTTCCTTTCCCTTCCTTTCTCTTCCTTTCTCCTTTCCTTTCCTTCCTTCCTTCTCTTCCAGTTCCCTTCCTTCTCCCTTCTCCCTTCTTTCCTTTCCCTTCCTTTCTCTTACTTTTCTTTTCCTTCCTTCCTTCCTTCCTTCCTTCCTTCCTTTATTTCTCCTTCCCTCCCTTCTTCCCTCTTTCCCTCCCTCTCTCTCCTTCCTTCCTTCCTTCCTTTATTTCTCCTTCCCTCCTTCCCTCCCTTCTTCCCTCTTTCCCTCCCTCTCTCTCCTTCCTTCCTTCCTTCCTTCCTTCCTTCCTTCCTTCCTTCCTTCCTTCTTCCCTCCCTCCCTCCCTCTATATTTTTGCAAAAGTGCATTCTGGTGTTTCCTGTATTGTGCAAAGTGGAATTGAACTCTTCTAAGAGTTACTGCTCATCTAATTAAAGATAGAATAACAGCATTGGAGGGGACCTTGGAGGTCATCTAGTCCAGCCCCTCCCCCACCCAAGCAGGAGACCCTACACCATTTCTGACAAATGGCAGTCCAGTCTTTTCTTGAAAGCCTCCAGTGATGAAGCTCCCACAACTTCCGAAGGCAACTTCTGTTCCATGGGTCGATTGCTCTCACTGTCAGGAAATTCCTCCTTATTTCCAGGTTGAATCTCTCCTTGGTTAGTTTCCATCCATTATTCCTTGTCTGGCCTTGAGATGCTTTGGAAAACAGCATGACCCCCTTCCTCCTCTCTGTGGCAGCCCCTCAAATATTGGAAGACTGCTATCCTGTCTCCTCTGGTCCTTCTCTTCATTAGACTAGCCAGGCCCAGTTCCTGCAACCGTTCATCGTATGTTTTAGCCTCCAGTCCCCTCATCGTCCTGGTTGCTCTTCTTTGCACTCTTTCTAGAGTCTCAACATCTTTTTTTATAGTGTGGTGACCAATACTGGATGCAGGATTCTAGGTGTGGTCTTACTAAGGCTTTATAGAGTGGTATTAGTACCTCACATGACTTTAATTGAATCCCTAAACTTCCTTCTCACAGGCTGTATCCCATTTATCCCCTTTCAGTCCCTTTCCACCCTGAGTAGTATATTGATGGTACCAATTAATTCCGCGTGGAAAGATTGGATGAGGGGACGGGAGCTAACGCGGCTACTGTGTTCAAAAGATTATGATGCCATGAAAAATGAAAATGAAAAAAAAAAAAAACTTCCAGAAGGAAGCCTTTTATTAAAGACAATGTTCCTCTTTTAAAAAAAAATCATCTGTCCAAACTAGGAAAGCCAGTTGTCTTTTATAGCAAAAATCATAACCATGGTGATTATGAAGTGTATCAGACAAAAATAATGCTAAAATGTCATGTGTTGTCATAGGTATGGTCTGGATTATCAATTAGAAGTGACTGCTTCCCTTCTCTTCCCTTCTCCGTTCCTTTCCTTTCCCTTCCTTTCTCTTCCTTTTCCTTTCCCCTTCCCTTCCCCTTCTCTTCCAGTTCCCCTTCCCTTCTCCCTTCTCCCTTCTTTCCTTTCCCTTCCTTCCTTCTCTTCTCCGTTCCTTTCCTTTCCTTCCTTTTCCTTTCCTTTCCCTTCCCTTCCTTCTCTTCCAGTTCCCTTCCTTCTCCCTTCTCCCTTCTTTCCTTTCCCTTCCTTTCTCTTCCTTTTCTTTTCCCCTTCCCTTCTCCTTCCCTTCTCTTCCCTTCCCTTTCCCCTTCCCTTCTCCCTTCCTTTCCTTCCCCTTCCCTTCCCTTCCTTTTCCTTTCCCCTTTCCTTCCCCTTTCCTTTCCCCTTTTCCCTCCCCTCCCCTCCCCTCCCCTTCCCTTTCCTCTTCCCTTCCCTCCCCTTCAATATTTTTGTGCATATATTTTTTTGAATTGCAAAGCACATTGCAAACTTTTGAAAAGTCTGGATTTCAGCATTTCAGGCTCTCTTAGATATTTAGAAGCGGTCCTTCACATATTTAGCTTAAGTTTTTTTGGGTGGGATGAATTAGTCATCCGTTCCTAAGCATCAGATGGGGGCTACTGGCAAAGGAATGTGCGTCTTCTGCATGAGTCATTTCTTAATTAGGAAGACACCCTCTTCAAGGAGAGATAGATCTGCTTTCCAATACGTTTATCCCCACACTTTCGATATTTTCATTTTAACAAGGCGGCAGATGGAACCCTTTGCAATTTGACTGCGGCAGTGTCCTAACCACTCACCGGGAGGCTGAATCACCGTTATTTTGAGCAATGAATACTTGAGACAGGGCCAGAATGACAATGCAGGGAACCGTTATTTTGTCAGCAGCACAAGGACAGGATTTCTGCCTTCCACCCTAATCGAAGATTTGAAACCCAGCAGAGAAAAAGGACAGGTCATTGAAAGCCATCCCGGCAAGTTGCTTTCTCCATTTAAAAAAAACAAAAATTGCATCCGGATTGGCAACGCAAATGGCCGTCAAATAGTGGCTTTCAGACGAACCTGCTGAGATTTTTCGCGCTTTCCCGAATCTGCTTCGTTCAAGAAAAATTGCAACACGCTGTTCTTTTCTGGCCGGGAGTTGCATCTTTTTTAACGGAGGCTCGAAAATGACCTCCGTTTGCCAAATGGACATGCTGTGACCAAGGTTATATTGGCGGGGTAATGTGGTTGCTCTATCAACGAAGCCATAAACAACTGAACCAGCAGAGACATTCGGTTTGCAAATTGTCAAGTAGGAAACCTCTCTGTTGCGAACCTCGGATGGAGATATAAGCAAAAGCTACAGCTTTTTGTGAGTTGCCCTCTCTGAACTGTCAGTAATGGAAATAACATCAATTGGAGCTTCCTGGCTTCTATAACTAGGGAACCAGGTGGTACCCTGTAGGATTTCACCCTGGGAGGAATAATTGCAACTGCTTAGCCAGAGATGGCGTTAAACAACATGTTTTAGGACCAATACTCTTTGCTTCCAAACTTCTGGTATCTTTATAGCTACTATAAAGAAGATTAGAAGTTGGCTCGTTTAGCTACCTTTTTCTGGTATTTTTCTCTCTCTTGGCTCTTTATTGTTTTCCACCCATTTTCCTTTTCCCTTCTTTCTTCTTTTTCTATATTGCTTTGTGTTTATGTTTTAACAATCTTAAAAGTGTATCAAAAGAGAGCAAACCCCACTCCTTCCAAGCACCGATGAAGTTATCAAGTAGGGTTATGAAACATCTGCAAGAAAACCACCAAGCTCAGAGACCACTAAGGACTCCCAAGTTCTCTTCTTCTTCCTCCTCCTCCTACTACTACTACACCCCACAAACTCCACTCCCTTCTAGCACTGATGATAATGATGAAGTTCATTAGCTGGGTAATGAAATGACTGCAAGAAAACAGCCAATTTCAGAGACCACCAAAGACACCACAGTTCTCCTCCTCCTCCTCCTCCTCCTCCTCCTCCTCCTCTCCACAAATCCCACTCTCTTCCAGCATTGATGATGTCACCTACTTGGATCATGAAACATCTTCAAGAAAACTATCAAGCTCAGAGACCACCAAAGACCCCACAGTTCTCCCCCTCCTCCTCCTCCTCCCCCTCCTCCTCCTCCTCCTCCTCCACAATCCCCTCTCCCTTCTATCACTGATGAGGTTACCTAGTTGGGTAATGAAATGTCTGCAAGAAAACAGGCTCAGAGAGCACAGGACCCCACAGATCTCTTCTTCTTCTTCTTTTTCCTCCTCCTCCTCCTCCTCCTCCTCCTCCTCCTTCTCCTCCTCCTCCTCCTCCTCCTCACCACCACCACAAGCCCCACTCCCTTCTAGTACTGATGAGGTTACCTGTTTGCATCATGAAAAGTTTGCAAGAAAACTATCAAGGTCATAGAGCACTAAGGACCCCATAGTTCCACTCCTTCTCCCTGTCCCTGTCCCTGTCCCTGTCCTTCTTCTCCTTCTCCTTCTCCTTCTCCTTCTCCTTCTCCTTCTCCTTCTCCTTCTCCTTCTCCTTCTCCTCCTCCTCCTCTTCTCCACAAGCCCCACTCTCTTCTAGCATTCTAGCATAGTTCCTTCCAGCCTTAGGATTCTATGTTCTTCAGCCTATCAAGATCATTCTGAATGTCCCCTCTGTCTTCTTCAGTGCTGTCCATCCTGTCCGTTTTGATGGCATCTCCAAATCCTCCCTAAAACCGCCACTCATCTCGGAACACTCCAGAAAATGACCCTTAACATGGCTTGAACGCCAGGAGAAAACCCAGCTCAGAAGAAGAAGGCTTCTGACATCTGTCAGATTGTGGCAATCACTTTCCACTTCCTGGGATGGGCAGGAAGCATTTCACAAATTGTAATGATGGCCCCTGGTCTGCATAATTCACCAAGATGACAAGACCAATTGAGAATAACCGTCTGCTGAGAGCAAGCTTTGGCAGCTTCTCTGGTTGGTTCTTCGGAATCTCTTCTGCCAAATTGTACTGAAACAGCAGAATTGCTTTCATTTCATTTTGTTTTGAATCTTTTTAAAGATGTAGCCTTAAACCGGATGAGACAGCTTGAAAACAGGAGAAGGGTATGTGTTGAAATCTGAAGACCGTTTGTCAGATTGCGGGTTTTTTTTTAAAAAAAAAAAAGAACAGAGAGGGAGACAACTTACGATAACACTTGGTCATATGAAGTTCACAACTTATTATATCATTGGACTTCCTAGCCACCATGATTTGCCTCAAACTTCCTTGACCTGACACTGACCTCGGTGTGATGAGCAGTCCATTACTGATGTTCCAGTCTAAGTTAACTGGGATGCCATGGGGGAGAAGATGGCCTACATTGATTTCCAAAGGCTGGCTCAAAGGGCTTGTACCTGAGGTCAGTTATAGGTAGACAGCCTTTGTTCCAAAAGATGAACATCAACTAGGACTTAGAAGGCTTCATGCAAACTCCTTAATTGCACAAGAGATAGACTTAACCATAGTTTCAGCTGGGAAGCATCCTAGACCAAGCTAAGTTGAAAAAGGCCATGGAATTCTTGGAAGCCGATATGTACTGAGACATATCGGCCATCAACAGGCGAATAGAATAGAATAGAACAGAACAGAACAGAACAGAACAGAACAGAACAGAACAGAATAGAATAGAATAGAATAGAATAGAACAGAATAGAACAGAATAGAATAGAATAGAATAGACAAGACAAGACCGGACCAGAGCAGAATAGACCAGACCAGACCAGACCAGACCAGACCAGACCAGACCAGACCAGACCAGACCAGAATAGAACAGAACAGAACAGAACAGAACAGAACAGAACAGAACAAAATAGAATAGAATAGAATAGAATAGAATAGAATAGAATAGAATAGAATAGAATAGAATAGAATTCTTTATTGGCCAAGTGTGATTGGACACACAAGGAATTTGTCTTGGTGCATATGCTCTCAGTATACATAAAAGAAATAGAATAGAATAGAATAGAATAGAATAGAATAGAATAGAATAGAATAGAATAGAATAGAATTCTTTATTGGCCAAGTGTGATTGGACACACAAGGAATTTGTCTTTGGTGCATATGCTCTCAGTGCACATAAAAAGACAAGATATACTCATAGAGAATCACAAGGCAACAACACCCAGTGACAGTTATACGGTACAATAAGCAATCAAATCATACTAGGAAACAATCAATATCAGTATAAATCATAAGGATACAAGCAACAGAGTTACAGTTGTACAGTCATAAGTGGAAGGAGATGGGTGATGAGAAGATAAGATTAATATAGTAGTGCAGATTCAGTAAATAGTCTGACAGTGTTGAGGGAATTATTTGTTTAGCAGAGTGATGGCCTTCGGGGAAAAAACTGTTCTTGTGTCTAGTTGTTCTGGTGTGCAGTGCTCTATAGCATCGTTTTGAGGGTAGGAGTTTAAACAGTTTATGTTTCTAGACCGGGCTTCCCTTTGCACAGTCACTCATGCTCTCGTCACATCCTGCCTGGACTACTGCAATGCTCTCTACATGGGGCTCCCCTTGAAGGGCACCCGGAAGCTCTAACTGGTCCAGAATGCAGCTGCGCGGGTGATAGAGGGAGCATCTCGAGGCTCCCATGTGACATCCCTCCTGCGCGGTCTGCACTGGCTCCCGGTGGTCTTTCGGGTGCAATTCAAGTTACTGGTTACTACCTTTAAAGCGCTCCATGGCATTGGACCGGGTTATTTACGGGACCGCCTATTGCCACCAGTAGCCTCCCATCGACCTGTGCGCTCCCACAGGAAGGGCCTCCTCAGGGACAATGTCAGCTGGCGACCCCCAGGGGGAGGGCCTTCTCTGTGGGGGCTCCGGCCCTCTGGAATGAGCTGCCTCCAGGGCTTCGTCAACTTCCCGAACTCCGGACCTTTCGCTGCGAGCTGAAGACACTTTTGTTCCATCGCGCAGGGCTAGCCTAAATGCAGTTTTAAATGGGGTTTTTTATTTTTATTTTAGCTTTTCTATGCCATATATTGAATCAGTTTTTTATATTGTTTTTAACCTGTATTATATGTATTTTTATTGGCTGTAAACCGCCCTGAGTCCTTCGGGAGAAGGGCGGTATACAAATTGAATAAATAATAAATAAATAAATAAATAAATAAATAAATAAATAAATAAATAAATAAATAAATAATCACCTATCAAATAAGAAGCTATCTAATCAATTCTCTCTTCTTATCTAAATTGAAGATCCCTCCCAAAAAACTTCAAACCTCCCCCCCCACTTTTTTTTTAAACTACAGAAATTGGTTCAGAACAGAATAACAGAGTTGGAAGGGACCTTGGAGGTCTTCTAGTCCAACCCCCTGCTCAGGCAGGGAACCCTGTACCATTTCAAACAAATGGTTATCCAATACACATAATCCTGGGGATGCTGCAAAGGCCATAACTGGTCATAAGTCACATTTGAATGGCGAACTGTTGTAAGTTGACAACTAGTTGTATACCGCACGGCATTTGAAATCCATTCTGCCTATTTCTTTACCAGGCTTCTTAGAGACCAAGAAAGATGATTGCTAGAAGCACATCCTTGCAGCCTTGCAAGATGCGGGTTATTATAGCCCAGGGGTCTGCAAACTTGGCTCTTTTGTGGACTTCAACTCCCAGAGTTCCTCAGCCAGCTGGGACTCTGGCAGTTGAAGTCCGCAAGACTTAAAAGAGCCAAGTTTGCAGACCACTGTTATAGCCCATCCCGTGGTGGGATTCAGCCGGTTCGAGCCGGTTCAGGCAAACCGGTTGTTAAATTCCTGGCTGGCCCCTCCCCGCCCCTTCCAGGAGTCCCCAACCACCCCTGTTTTGGCTTCCAGGTAAGTGCAGAGAGGCCTAATAGGCCCAAAATGGGGTATGGGGTGTGTGTGGCGTCCCCCCTCCCTGTGTGGCCCGTTTTTGCTCCCAGGGTGGTGCAGGAGGCCTAGTGCTGCCTGTCATATCCCCTGGCCACGCCCACCATGGCCACGCCCACCCAGCTGATAGAGAACCAGTTGTTAAATTATTTGAATTCCACCATTGAACCAAACCGACATCAATTTTAGCTTTCCCATGGAGTGAATTTCACGGCCTGGTCTACCTAATAGGCTTGACATAATTGGCTAGCGGTACCACTTACTTTATCTTGCATGCAATGCTCTCAAGAAGTTAGAGGGAAGGAGCATGTGACAATTGGAGAGGACGCTTTTAAAGGCAATAATGACGATACATCAGATGACTTCGGTTTTATTTCTGCGTGGGATTAAGCCCCCCTGATTCGTTCCTTCATTCATTCCCCTCAACTAATTCGTTACTGTGAATTAATTACTGTAACAAGTAATTAATTGACTTGATGCATTTCTCCCTCCCCCGAAAAATTCCCTAATTAATCCCTAATTTTTGCTAACATTGGAGAGCAGCTATTCTGAAGGGTCATTAAATGCCCATCCATAAATTAACAATTTGCAATATATCTCAAGTTCTTTTCTCCCTTTTTGGGGGGCCCAAATAACCACATGGATGTGTCCAGGTGATCAAGTCAAAAGAGACTTCATTTATCACCAACATAAAAAGGGGGAAAAAATTGCAATGATGATGGGTCTACTTGTGGAAGACCTTAAAAGCCAGTTTGGAACAAATTATCTTGGAGAAAATATTTGTGATCATTGAGAGTTGACATTGAGTTGATGGAACCTCATTAATCAGGTACAATATGGAAACCTTCCAGATTGAAGAATAGGCAGCCGTTTGGTTGATATTGTAGGTCACTAGATTGACATATTGGAAACCACAACTACTACATCTTTCAATTAGGTAATTTACAGCCTCTTACAGAATGCAAAATAATAAGAGTTGGAAGGGACCTTGTAGATCTTCTAGTGCAGCGGTTCTCAACCTGTGGGTTGGGACCCCATTGGGGGTCGAATGACGATTTGCCAGGGGTCGCCTAAGACCATCGGAAATATGGGAAGTATACTTGCGAGTCGAAGAATCGCGCTCCAATGGTTGACTCCACAAGCCAGCTGCAGGCTCTTCAAATCACTAGCCGAATTCGGCTTCAGGTGCGATGAATTAAAAAAGAGAGAAATCTTTGCTCTGATGTCTCTCTCTCAAGCCAGCTGCAATCACTCCCAATCGCTAGCCTAATCTGGCTATAGGCACCATAAACTTAATAGGGGAGGAGTCTCCGCTTTAATGCCTCCGTCCTCAAGGCAATCGCAAGCAGTTCAGATCGCTAGCCAAGACGGCTTCAGGCGTGATAAATTCAAAACGAAAATAATTTTATGGTTGGGGTCGCCACATCATGGGGAATTGTATTAAAGGGGTCGCAGCACTATAAAGGTTGAGAACCACTGTTCTAGTCCAACTCCTGCTCAAGGAGATGCTATATTATTCCAGACAAATGACTGTCCAGTCTCTTCTTGAAAACTTCCAATGATGGAGCACCCATAACTTCTGGAGGCAAGCTGGTTAATTAACCACTGGTTAATTGTTCTCACTGATAGGAAATTTATCCTTCACTTTGTGGAAATGGATCTTTTATAGCTCATAGAGAGAGCAATCAACCAATGGAACAGAAGTTGCCTTCGGAAATTGTGAGAGCTTCATCACTGAAGGCTTTCAATAAGAGACGGGACTGCCATTTGTCAGAAATGGGGTAGGGCAGTGAAGGCTAACCTTTTACATCACTGTGTGCTGACCTGCGTGCTGGAAATGGCACGCAAAACCCTCCCGCCTGGACCACGCGGCCTTGCTGGCCTTTGCATGCGCGGGAGCATCAAAATCTGGAAGAACAGCATTTCATTGCGCATGTGCGCGCCAGCGCCCAAACTTCCAGTTTCCAGTGTGGAGGCAAACCCGACAAACTGCTGGCTGTTGGCCATGAGAGCAATGGAAACCCAGAAGTTCGGGTACCGGTGCGTGCATACACGATGGAACACTCCTCTTCCGGGTTTTGGTGCTCCCGCGCATGCAGAGGCCAGCTGACTGGTGCACATGTGTGCACAGGAATGTAGAAGAGGAGCCAGAGAGTCCACGCATCCCATGTGGGATGGTTCTGCGTGCCGCTTCCAGCATACGTTCCATAGGTTCACCAACACAAGTGTAGGATTTCCTGCTTGGGTGGAGGGTTGGACTATATAAGGACTTATAAGGTCCTTTCCAATTCTGTTATGTCAAATGTGAATTTGGGCAATCCTCAGGAGACAGTGGACAATGGGTGGGTGGGTGTGGCCTGCAGATGTCCATGTGAAGAATCAGACATGCCTTAGTTCAGGGGTCTGCAAACTTGGCTCTTTTGAGGCTTGTGGACTTCAACTCCCAGAGTTCCTCAGCCAGCTTTGCTCTTTTAAGACTTGTGGACTTCAACTCCCAGAGTTCCTTAGCCAGCTTTGCTCTTTTAAGACTTGTGAACTTCAACTCCCAGAGTTCCTCAGCCAGCTTTGCTCTTTTAAGGCTTGTGGACTTCAACTCCCAGAGTTCCTCAGCCAGCAAAGGGAGTTGAAGTCCACAAGTCTTAAAAGAGTCAAGTTTGCGGACCCCTGCCTTAGTTGATGGAACAACAATATGATAGACCCCTTTTTATTGGGTATCCTCCCAGAGAAAATTAATAAAGAAAACATTTACTTGATTACACATGTAATAACAGCAGCAAGAATTGTTTTTCCACAAAATTGGAAAACAGAGCAAAAACCCCTGGAAGGAGAAGTTATAAAAAAAAACAAAAAACAAACCCAGATTGTGCAGAAATGAATAGATTAACTTTGATGATCAAAGAAAGAGAGGTTTCAGAATATTTTAAGATACGGGTTCGATTTTACCGTTGGTTAGAAAAAAAGATACGAATAAGTCAATTGATCAATATGTCAGAAAACGGTATAACTAGAATATGAAAATAGTGGGAAAAAAACCTGTAACAGATTTAACCGAAAAGCCAGGAAGAAAACAACCAAGATGTCACACGGAAGAAATGTCTGTTTGTACTAAATGTTTGTTTGTTTATAAATAAAAAACTTTATTTTAAAAACAAACCAACAACATGATAAACCCAATGTAGCACATTAGCTAGTGCAGGGGTCTCCAACCTTGGCAACTTTAAGCCTGGTGGACTTCAATTATTTTATTTATTTATTTATTTATTTATTTTGTCACAACAATATATGTAACTATCATACAGAAAGGTTATATAGTATATAAAGGTATAAGCATATATATATATATATATATATATATATGAAGAAAAAAAGAAAAACAATAGGACAGGAACGGTAGGCACGTTTGTGCGCTTATGCACGCCCCTTATGGTCCTCTTAGGAATGGGGTGAGGTCAATAGTAGAAAGTTTTTGGTTAAAGCTTTTAGGATTATGGGAAGAGACCACAGAGTCAGGTAAAGTATTCCAAGCACTGATGATTCTGTTACAGAAGTCATATTTTCTGCAATCTAGATTAAAGCGGTTGACATTAAGTTTAAATCTATTGGTTGCTCTAGTATTATTGCAATTAAAGCTGAAGTAGTCTTTAACAGGAAGGACATTACAATAGATGATTCTATGAGTTAAACTTAGGTCTTGTCGAAGGCGACGGAGTTCCAAGTTTTCTAAGCCTAGGATTTCAAGTCTGGTGGGATAAGGTATTTTGTTGTTTTCAGAGGAATGGAGAACTCTTCTTGTAAAATATTTCTGGACACGTTCAATTGTATTGATGTCAGAGATGTGGTGAGGGTTCCAAACAGGCGAGCTGTATTCTAGAATTGGTCTAGCAAATGTTTTATATGCTCTGGTTAGTAGTGTAGTGTTTTTGGAAAACAGCAAAGCTGGCTGGGGAATTCTGGGAGTTGAAGTCCACCAGGCTTAAAGTTACCAAGGTTGGAGACCCCTGAGCTAATGTGTAGTGAGTGAGTCCCCGGGTGAATTTGATTATAGTATCTCTGTAAATCACCGTTAAAAGGCAACATGTACCTGACACTCTCAGCTGCAAGGCACTTTTAGTCTCAGAGAGAGTCGAGATGTTCCTTTGAGATCTCTCCTCCAAAATGCGAAAGGGGAAAAAAAAAATCTTTTTTTTTTCATCCCTAAAAGAATCCCAGGAGACTTGAAAACACCCAGTTCCTTTTCTAACATCTTTAGCCTTGCTGGTTTCCTGAGGATGATTTCGGTGTGGGGAAAATCCAGCTGTTGCTATGGCAGCATTGTCACATGTGCGGCATTTCCTGCGGGGTGAAGTGGTTTCAAGAGCTGCGCCCTTCCCTGTCTTTGCACAAGTCTTAATTATCCCCACAGAAGGAATGTGATGTCAAGCACAGGGAGGAGTTCCCTTTCGGGAGAGGGAAAAGGGAGAAAATGAATTTCGATTTAAGCCTGGCTTAAGCTCTGGCCACTAGCCTTCGATCAGAACAGAGCTGGAAGGGACCTTGGAGGTCTTCTAGTCCAACCCCCTGCTCAAGCAGGAGACCCTATACCATTGTTTCCTGATTGCTTATTTGTACCCTATGACTATCATTAGGTGTTGTACCTTATGACTTTTGACGAATGTATCTTTTCTTTTATGTACACTGAGAGCCTATGCACCAAAAAAAATTCCTTGTGTGTCCAATCACACTTGGCCAATAAAAATTCTATTCTATTCTATTCTATTCTATTCTATTCTATTCTATTCTATTCTATTCTATTCTATTCTATTCTATAATATATTCTCTATTCTATTCTATTCTATTTCTTTTATGTACACTGAGAGCATATACACCAAGACAAATTCCTTGTGTGTCCAATCACACTTGGCCAATAAAATTCTATTCTATTCTATTCTATTCTATTCTATTCTATTCTATTCTATTCTATTCTATTCTATTCTATTCTATTCTATTCTATTCTGTCCTAGCCTATCCTAGCCTATCCCATTCCATTCCATTCCATTCCATTCCATTCTGTATTTTATTATTCTATTCTATTCTATTCTATTCTATTCTATTCTATTCTATTCTATTCTATTCTATTCTATTCTATTCTATTCTATTCTATTCTATTCTATTCTGTATTTTATTATCCTATCCTATCCTATTCCATTCCATTCCATTCCATTCTGTATTTTATTATTCTATTCTATTCTAATCTGTATTTTGTTATCTTATCCTATCCTATCCTATCCTATCCTATCCTATCCTATCCTATCCTATCCTATCCCATTCCATTCCATTCTGTATTTTATTATTCTATTCTATTCTATTCTGTTCTGTTCTGTTCTGTTCTGTTCTATTCTATTCTATTCTGTATTTTATTATCGTATCCTATCCTATCCTATCCTATCCTATCCTATCCTACCCTACCCTACCCTATCCTATCCTATCCTATCCTATCCTATTCCATTGCATTCTATATTTTATTATTCTATTCCATTCCATTCCATTCTATTCTATTCAGACAAGCCACTGTGCAGTTTCTTCTTACAAACATCCAGTGATGGAGCATCCTCAACTTCTGGTGGCAAGCCGTTCCACTGGTTAATTGTCCTCAATGTTGGGAAATTTCTCCTTAGTTCTAGGTTGCTTCTCTCTTTGATTAGTTTCCATCCATTGTTTCTTTTCTTGCCTTCTGGTGCTTTGGAGAATAGCTTGACACCTCCCTTCTTCTTTGTGGCAGCCCCTCAAATATTAGAAGACTACTATCATGTCACCCCTGGTCCTTCTCTTCGTTAGACTAAGAGAGTTGGAAGGGACCTTGGAGGTCTTCTAGTCCAACCCCCTTCTCAGGCAGGAAACCCTCTACCATTTCGGACAAATGGCTGTCCAATCTCTTCTTAAAAGCCTCCAGTGATGAAAGCACCCACAACGTCTGAAGGCAAGTCATTCCATTGATTAATTGTTCTCACTGTCAGGAAATTTCTCCTCGGTTCTAGGTTGCTTCTCTCTTTGATTAGTTTCCATCCATTGTTTCTTTTCTTGCCTTCTGGTGCTTTGGAGAATACTTGACACCTCCCTTCTTCTTTGTGGCAGCCCCTCAAATATTAGAAGACTACTATCATGTCACCCCTGGTCCTTCTCTTCGTTAGACTAAGAGAGTTGGAAGGGACCTTGGAGGTCTTCTAGTCCAACCCCCTTCTCAGGCAGGAAACCCTCTACCATTTCGGACAAATGGCTGTCCAATCTCTTCTTAAGAGCCTCCAGTGATGAAAGCACCCACAACGTCTGAAGGCAAGTTGTTTTATTGATTAATTGTTCTCACTGTCAGGAAATTTCTCCTCGGATCTAGGTTGCTTCTCTCTTTGATTAGTTTCAACCCAGTTCAGAACAGAATAACAAGAGTTGGAAGGGACCTTGGAGGTCTTCTAGTCCAACCCCCCTGCTCAAGCAGGAGACCCTACCCCATTTCAGACTTGTGGCTGTCCAGGTGATTGTAGTCCTAAAGGAGAAGACTTGTAGCTCGGAGTTGAAATGAGGGGTCCTTGGTGCTCTTTTTTTTTCTTTCTTGCAGGCGTTTCATTATTCAAACTAGGTAACATCATCAGGGCTGGTCACTGGATTTAAGCAGAGATTGACAGCAAGCAGGACCCCAGTCAAGGAATGGCCAGTTCAGTAAACAACAGACTGATCAAGGAACTACCAAGGGCATGCTTACCAATGTTGACAGGGCAAGCCGCTTGTTTATAAACAGAGCAAACCCCACTCCCTTCTAGCACTGATTATATTACCTAGCTGGGTAATGAAATGTCTAACCAAGCTCAGACAGCATCAAGGACTCTACAGTCCTCCTCGTCCAACTCACCCCTGCAAACCCCTAGTACTGATGGTGTTACCTAGCTGGATAATGAGAACTCTGCAAGAAAACAATCAAGCTCAGAGAACACCAAGGACCCCCCAATTTATTTCCTCCTCCTCCTCCTCCTCCTCCTCCTCCTCCTCCTCCTCCTCCTCCTCCTCCTCCTCCTCCTCCTCCTCCTCCTCCTCCCAAACCCCATTCCCTTCTAGCACTGATGATGTTACCTAGTTGGATAATGAGACATCTGCAAACAACCAAGCTCAGAGAACACCAAGGACCCCCCAATTTATTTCCTCCTCCTCCTCCTCCTCCTCCTCCTCCTCCTCCTCCTCCTCCTCCTCCTCCTTCCAAACCCCATTCCCTTCTAGCACTGATGGTGTTACCTAGCTGGATAATGAGAACTCTGCAAGAAAACAATCAAGCTCAGAGAACACCAAGGATCCCACAATTTATTTCCTCCTCCTCCTCCTCCTCCTCCTCCTCCTCCTCCTCCTCCTCCTCCTCCTCCTCCTCCCAAACCCCATTCCCTTCTAGCACTGATGGTGTTACCTAGCTGGATAATGAGAACTCTGCAAGAAAACAACCAACCTCAGAGAAAACCAAGGATCCCCCCACATTTTTCCTCCTCCTCCTCCTCCTCCCTGCAGACCTCTAGCACTAGTAGTATTACCTAGCTGGATAATGAAACATCTGCAAGAAAACAACCAAATCAGAGGGCCATAAGGACCCCACAGTTCAACCCTGAACTACAAATATTCTCTACTCTTTTGCAGGTGTCTTCCTCAGATGCTAGGACACCTCTTGCAAAGCTGCCAGAAGACTGTCTTGGGTTGATGAAGTTCTTACATACCCCCGGAGAAAGATTCTTCTAAGTGATAACTCTTGGCCAGCTGGCTTGTTATTTTCTCCGGCATGACAGCACACCTCCAGAGAACAAGCAAAGAGAACAATGGTGTAACAGGCAGTTGAAAAAAAGCAGTGAGTTGTTGGGGCAAGGAGCAGCTTCCCACAGGTAGAAAACCAGAATTTCAAGATGCACGTGTGATACACACCTCTTAAATCTGAGAAAGAGAATGAAGCTTTAAATGGTAGCTGATAGACTACGCAAGCAAAATAGAATATAATTCTGGGGCCCAACACTGTCTGAATTGTGTGAAGCCAAAACTGACTATTCATAATTTGCCCTGTTTATGTTTGCAAGAGGAAATAACCGGAGGAAAACAATTTCCCCCAAATTATAGGATGACTGGTCAGAAATTTGGGTGAAATTTGGGCCGGTTTAGCTCTGCCTGGTAAGGCCTGTTATTAAGAACACAAAGCCTGCAATTACTGCAGGTTCGAGCCCGGCCCAAGGTTGACTCAGCCTTCCATCCTTTATAAGGTAGGTAAAATGAGGACCCAGATTGTTGGGAGGGGCAATAAGTTGACTTTGTAAATATATACAAATAGAATGAGACTATTGCCCTATACATTGTAAGCCGCCCTGAGTCTTCGGAGAAGGGCGGGGTATAAATGTAAACAAAAAAAAAAAAAATCTTCTGATAAAACGAGCAGAAAATCGTTGGTAGCGGATGATAAATACTGATCATTTTCAAGTAGTCTAAGAATCCCATTTCTTTTTACTTTGGGATGAGACAACATTTAAAGTATTGAAAGTGTTTTATACTGAGTCTCAGAAAATGCTTACCATGTAGGTGTAGACCCTTGAATAGAAAACAAACATCCAGGCTAAAAGAAATTTAGGAAACTGTTTGAGGGAACTAAACCTGAACAGAATAGAAATAGCATATGAATTTCAAATTTCAAATTCTTGTTTTCTCCACATTTTTCTGGTCCCAAAGGAATAAAACAAAGAGGTCTCTAATTTCAGCATGTGGTACCATGGACAGATCCAGTACTGGCAATCCAAGCTAGTCCAAGGACAGCTTCATACCATAAGCCATGAAAGTTAGATACAGTACTATAGAGCAGGGTTCTCCAACCTTGGCATCTTTAAGACTTGTAGAAGTCCACAAAGTTGCCAAGGTTGGAGAACCCTGCTATAGAATACAGAATAACAGAGTTGGAAGAGACCCTACAGGTCTTCTAATCCAACCCTCTGTTCAAGCAGAAGAAGCTGTACCATTCCAGATGAATGGCTGTCCAGGCTCTTCTTGAAAACCTCCGGTGAAGGCAGAGGAGAGGAGAGCAGTGGAAATCTATGGGCCGGTCCTTGGGACAGAAGAGCCACCGCTGCTAGTGAAGCCCCACCCTAGCTCTGGGGATAAAAAGCAGGGGGCGGAGATGAATAGGTGTGGCAGACAAATATTCATCTTCAAGCCAGCTGGATTTGTTAGCCTGAAGTGAGAGAGAAACTTTTTGCTGGGGCTGCTGATGCTCCTAATAAAGGAATCATTGATTTAACTGCAGAGGGTTTGTCATGTTTGCGGAACTGGGTCAGAACAGTTCTCTAATGGGTTGAATTGCTCACAGAATTCTACAGCTCTCTTTGAATAATAGCCAGGCAGCAAACTTTCCTTAAATCTATCATTTAAATAGGAGTCAGCCGTGTACAGCAGCTGCCAAAAAAGCCAACACAATTCTGGGCTCCATAAACAGAGGGATAGAATCAAGATCACGTGAAGTGTTAGTACCACTTTATAATGCCTTGGTAAGGCCACACTTGGAATATTGCATCCAGTTTCGGTCGCCACGATGTAGAAAAGATGTGGAGACTCTAGAAAGAGTGCAGAGAAGAGCAACAAAGATGATTAGAGGACTGGAGGCTAAAACACATGAAGAACGGTTGCAGGAACTGGGCATGTCTAGTTTAATGAAAAGAAGGACTAGGGGAGACATGATAGCAGTGTTACAATATCTCAGGGGCTGCCACAAAGAAGAGGGAGTCAAGCTATTCTCCAAAGCACCTGAGGGCAGGACCAGAAGCAATGGGTGGAAACTGATCAAGGAGAGAAGCATCTTAAAACTAAGTAGAAATTTGCTGACAGTCAAAGCAATTAATCAGTGGAACAACTTGCTTGCAGAAGTTGTGAACGCTCTAACACTGGAGATGTTGGATAACAATTTGTCTGAAATGGTGTAGGGTTTCCTGCCTGAGCAGAGGGTTGGACTAAAAGACCTCTAAGGTCCCTTCCAGCTCGATTATTCTATTCTACATTTTATTACAACTCATTTATTCTCTTTAATCCAGCCATTTTGATCGTTTGTAATCCTGATCAGCGCTAGGTGTTCTCGCAAGTCTCTTTCATCTCCGACTTTCTAATAATTCTGCAGTGAAATCATACAGGCAGGCTGCTCTCTCATGCGGTGCTAAACTCTAAACTTGGATTTTTTTAAAAAAAATAAATCAGTTGTGATGTACCAGTTTTCCATCACCTACTGATCCACAAATCACTTCCTGAGCTTAAAAAGCAGCTCAGTGAGATAACCTGCTGAAAGGCAGTTTATGCATTTAACTTCTGACAGAAGAGAATAGATGTCCCTGGGGCTGAACTGCCAAGTCCTTGGTGTTCTCTGAGATTGGTTGTTTTCTTGCACACGTTTCTTTACACAACTAGGCAATGTCACCAGGGTGGCTGAGGGTGGGGGGTCGCTCTTCGTTTATACCCAGTGACTTGCCCTGCCAGTGTTGGTAGGGATTCTTTCTCAGAGGTTTCGAATTAGAGTATTTGTCGTGTCCCACTCCTCCGCTGACGGCTGGGTCAGGGAAATCTGAATCAGGTTTGCCTCTGCAGCTCTGCCCAAAGTCCTAGCAAAGTCCTCAGAGCAGGCAGGAGACCAGTAAGTGACTTCAGCAAGATAAGTTCGACTTTGCCTGACTCAGAGAATGCCAGAAAGCAGATCCTTTATATAGGCCATGGGGTGTGGCTCCATGACTCAGCACTCATTAAGGCCTGCCCCTCCCTTCCTTCTGTTGCCTCCGCCTATCCAGTCTTCTGATGCGAGGGTCACTCCAATCAGCAGCTGTTGGAAATAAACTTTCCTCAGGCTCACATGCTGTGGAGGAGGGGGAGGGGTCTAGCTGCTCCGTTTGCCTGGGCATGGAGCCAGGGCTGGGGCCGGGGGGTGCTCCCTCCTCTGCAGCCTGCTTGGGCATGGAGCCAGGGCTGGGGCCGGGAGGTGCCCCCTCCTCTGCAGCTTGTCTGGGCATGGAGCCAGGACTGGGGCCAGGAGGCATACATTCCTCCGTGTTCGGGAGCAGATAAGAAGGCCCCGGCTGCGGTGAGAGCGGACAAGACACAACAGTATTGTTTTCTGCTTGGTGGTTTGTCTGGTGTTAACCCCGGCTTATCTGGGTGTAGGCTGCTGGAGACGATGATCTGGTTTTGTCGTCTTTTTTCTTAGCTTTTTACTGTCTGTTGTCTCGCGCTCCCATCAACGCTGAAAGGGCAAGCTACTACGTGTAAACAGGGAGAAAACTCCGCACTCCCTGATTATGTTACCTAGTTAGGTTGTAAAACGTCTGCAACCCATATTATCAAGCTCAGAGAGCACCAAGAAGCCCTGTTTTCCCCCTCTTCCTCCTCTTCCCCTCTTCTTCTTCCTCCTCCTATTCTTCTCTGCAAACCCCACTTCCTTCTAGCACAGATGTACCAAGAATCTTATAGTCATTCTCCTCCTCCTCCTCCTCTTCCTCCTCCTCCTCCTCCTCCTCTCCTCCTCTTCCCCTCTTCTTCCTCCTCCTCTTCTCTGCAAACCCCACTTCCTTCTAGCACTGATGCACCAAGAACTCCATAGTCATTCTCTTCCTCCTCCTCCTCTTCCACTTCCTCCTCCTCTCTTCCTCTTCCTCCCACTCTTCCTCCTCTTCCCCCTCCTCTCTGCAAAACCCACTTCCTTCTAGCACTGATGCACCAAGAACCTTGTAGTCATTCTCCTCCTCCTCCTCCTCCTCCTTCTCCTCTTCCCCTCTTCTTCCTCCTCCTCTTCTCTGCAAACCCCACTTCCTTCTAGCACTGATGCACCAAGAACCCCATAGTCATTTGCCTCTTCCACTTCCTCCTCCACTTCTTCCTCCTCTCTTCCTCTTCCTCCCCTCTTCCTCCTCTTCCCCCTCCTCTCTGCTACCCCCCCCTCCTTCTTGCACTGCTGCACCAAGAACTCCATAGTCATTCGCCTCTTCCACTTCCTCCTCCACTTCCTCCTCCTCTCCTCTTCCTCCCCCTCTTCCTCCTTTTCCCCCTCCTCTCTGCAAACCCCACTTCCTTCTAGCACTGATGCACCAAGAACCCCATAGTCATTTGCCTCTTCCACTTCCTCCTCCACTTCCTCCTCCTTTCTTCCTCTTCCTCCCCTCTTCCTCCTCTTCCCCCTCCTCTCTGCAAACCCCACTTCCTTCTAGCACTGATGCACCAAGAACTCCATAGTCATTCTCCTCCTCTTCCTCCTCCACTTCCTCCTCTCTTCCTCTTCCTCCCCTCTTCCTCCTCTTCCCCTCCTCTCTGCAAACCCCACTTCCTTCTAGCACTGATGCACCAAGAACCCCATAGTCATTTGCCTCTTCCACTTCCTCCTCCACTTCCTCCTCTCTTCCTCTTCCTCCCCTCTTCCTCCTCTTCCCCCTCCTCTCTGCAAACCCCACTTCCTTCTAGCACTGATGCACCAAGAACCCCATAGTCATCCTCCTCCTCCTCCTCCTCCTCCTCCTTCTCCTCCTCCTCCTCCTCCTCCTCCACCACCACCACCATCATACATAAACGCATCATCAATCTATCCATATCTTGTCCTTTTGTTGCATCTCAAAGAGATCCATACAGTATATTTGTAATGTGTACCTACATAATCCTGACCTCACAGCTGGACTGGGTCAAAACCTGTCTTCAAAATAAACCAAAGACAAGGCTTGAATAAACAAATGAATTGATTCTTTTTACGATCAGATGCTTATTACAAAACACATCTGTTTTATTTAAACTTCAGATGCCGTAAAGGCATTTCAAGCACTGGACAAAATACCGGTCAGCTTTCTATGGAATCTCTCATGTTCCCGTCACCCTTAAATTATTTTAATTTGCAGAAGAAGAAATTTGCAAAATGAATAAATAAATAAATGAAAGAACAGATTCCTCTTCCCTGCAGTACCAATTTTACAACACAATTTTAGTAAAGATTCTTCCAGGAGGCGACTCATGTTCTGGAATTATTTTAAAACTCTCAAATTAACCATTTCTATTCTTTAAATAAAGGGACGTGGTGGCTCAGGGGCTAAGACATTGAGCTTGTCGATCAAAAGGTCGGCAGCTCAGCGGTTCGAATCCCTAGTGCTGCCGTGTAACGGGGTGAGCTCCTGTTACTTGTCCCAGCTTCTGCCAACCTAGCAGTTCGAAAGCAGGTAAAAAATGCAAGTAGAAAAATAGGGACTACTTTTGGTGGGAAGGTAACAGCGTTCCATGCGCCTTTGGCGTTGAGTCATGCCGGCCACATGACCACAGAGACATCTTCGGACAGCGCTGGCTCTTCAGCTTTGAAACGGAGATGAGCACCGCCCCCTAGAGTTGGCAACGACTAGCACGTATGTGCGAGGGGAACCTTTACCTTTACCTTATTGTTTAAATATTTAACAGCAAGCCTAGACCTTCCCCCCAAAAAAACCCACAAAACAAAACATTATTCTGGACTATTTCCAGACGGGCAACCACTTCCTTATTCCATCCAAAGGAGACTGGAGATAATTAACTAGGGCAGAAAAGAAAATTGAAATAATACCCATCTTACACTGCATATCCTTTAAGGCGTGCCTTCCATGATAACAGAGTAACAGAGGCAGAAGGGGCCTTGGAGGTCTTCTAGTCCAACCCCCTGACCTATAGCAGGAAACCCTTTACCGTGCCAGGCAAGCGGTGGTCCCGTCTTTCCTTAAAAGCCTCCGGGGGTTGGAGCACCCACAACTGCAGGAGACAAACTATTTCATTGATTAATTACTCTCCTTGTCAGAAAAGTTATCCTTACTTCTAGGTTGGATCTCTCTTTCTTAAGCTTCCACCCATTTGTTGTGACCCAGGCCCCAGTAGGTAGTAGGAAACTCAGTCGGTGTAAAAACAAACAAACTTTATTCGAACATCTGAGAATTACTTCATTCTCAGTGTAATTCACGTAAATTAAAGCAAATTCCTCCCAACACAAATTCCTCAGTCCTATCACCAACCTTGGTCCAATTAGGCGAACTACCAAAGGCCTTTCTTGGCAAAAGTTTAAAAGACACCGATACAAAACAAATCCATCAAGACAAAGCTATCAACGTTGTTTTCCGGCAAAGCCCAAATGCCGTTGCTGGTCTTTTAGAATAGAATAGAATAGAATAGAATAGAATAGAATAGAATAGAATAGAATAGAATAGAATAGAATAGAATAGAATAGAATTTTTATTGGCCAAGTGTGATTGGACACACAAGGAATTTGTCTTGGTGCATAGGCTCTCGGTGTACATAAAAGGAATAGAATAGAATAGAATAGAATAGAATAGAATAGAATAGAATAGAATAGAATAGAATAGAATAGAATAGAATAGAATAGAATAGAATTTTTATTGGCCAAGTGTGATTGGACACACAAGGAATTTGTCTTGGTGCATATGCTCTCATATTTTAAGCCTTATGGGAGGGGCCAATTATCTCTTGGCCCTACTCCTGAGTCATCCTCTTTGCTTCAGCTGCTCTTGCCTTCTGGCAGCTCTTCTCATGCGTGCATTAGGAACAGGCTCCTCCTGTTCCTCTGCCTCACTACTATCAGTCTCTGGAGGCTCTGGAGTTCGCACCTCACTCCCCGATGGCCCCGGCCCCACCTCTGCCTCTGAACCAGAGCCCTCATCCAGGCCTTCCCCAGCCTCCAGGATTGGCCCACACTCTTCCTCAGCCTCATCACTCTCTGTTGCCAGATCTGCAGCCTGTTGGTGGACCACAACACCATTACTTCTTCTCCTGCTGTCTGGTGCCCTAGAGAATAAACCAATCCCCTTTTCTCTGTGACAACCCTGATCTCTCAAGTACTGGAAGACAGTTAGAATGTCCCACCTAATCCTTCCATTCCCCCACCATCCTGTCAGAGCTGAAGAAGTTTCTTGGATGAGAAGTGAAATGTCTTCAAAAGAAAAAAAACAAGGAAGTCCAGTTGCCTCTTGAAAAAAAGCACCTTTGGGACAACCATGACCTGGATGACTGAGAATCTCTACAGACTTTTAGCTATGCAATTTGGGATGAACACCCTTCAAATGGTGTGGGAGTAGGAATGGATTTCCAGAGGGAAAAAAAAAGCAGACTACAGGAACCATTTTCACCACTCAGGTGACCCTGAGGACACAGATAAGCCTCCAAGCAGCCTCAATGACCCTCTAAAAGGATGCAAATGACCATCTGTCTGCAAGGAATATAAATCCTTCCCTTCCCCACCATAGTTCTTGGTTGACTCTCCCTTTAATAATCAGAATAACAGTGTTGGAAGGGACCTTGTAGGTCATCTAGTCCAAACCCCCACAAGCAGAAGACTCTACACCATTTCTTACAAATGGCAATCCAATCTCCCCTTAAAAGCTTCCAGTGATGAAGCTCTCACAACTTCCGAAGGCAACTTCTGGTCCATGGGTTGATTGTTCTCACTGTCAGAAAATTTCCCCTTATTTCCAGGTTGAATGTCTCCTTGGTCAGTTTCCATCCATTATTCCTTGTCTGGCCTTCAGGTGCCTTGGAAAATAGCTTGAACCCCTTCCTCCTCTCTGGGGATGCCCCTCAAATATTGGAAGATGGCTATCATGTCTCCCCTGGTCCTTCTCTTCACTAGACTAGCCAGGTCCAGTTTCTGCAACGTTCAATGTATGTTTTATCCTCCACTCCCCTAGTGTCAACATCTTTTTTACATCGTGGCGACCAAAAATGGATGCAGTATTCTAGGTGTGGTCTTACTAAGGCTTTATAGAGAGGTATTAGTACCTCCCTTACTAAGGCTTTATAGAGAGGTATTAGTACCTCCCTTGATCTTGATTGTATCCCTCTCTTAATGCAATTTAGGATTGGATTGGCTTTTTTGGCTGCCACTACACAAGGAACATTGTTTGTTGTTTTGTCTTCTAATGCTTTGGAAAACATGTTGACCCCCCTCTTCTCTGTGGCAGCCCCTCAAATATTGGAAGACGGCTATCCTGTCTCCCCTGGTCCTTCTCTTCACTAGACTAGCCAGGCCCAGTTCCTATATCCATTGTTCATGGATCCACTGCCAATGGTTTTGTTTATTTATTAAGTTATTGTGACTCGGTAATCTGCAAATGCCCCTTGTTTGGGTGACTCCATCAATTGAGTGGAGCCAGAAAATGGGTTCGTTCGCAAACCAAGTGGTGTGTGTGTTGCCCCAAAGCTTTCACTGGGACCCACCATGGTTCAAATAATACTTTAAAGCAGCCTGCCCATTTTTAATTTAAAGCACCTTTACTAGAAAGAAAACCAGTGGTATTCCATTCTGCCTTGGCGCATAGCGCCATTGGATATAGAATTCTGGGATGTTGCAAACATTAAATGCTAGGAGAAAAATCTTACAAAAATAAATGGCCCCATGCCAGCAGATTATGATGCTAGGCTGCACCATTTATTAAAAATAAAACAATCTTGGGAGCAAAGAATGATTTTTTAATAACATGTATTCTGCTAATTTGCCAACACGGGGCTGTTTCCCTAAGACTGTTTTTTTTCCATTTAACAATTTTTTTAAAAAAATGTTTGAACATAACGGATATGCTAAAAAGGAAGGAGTTACCTGCAGGGAAATTTCTTTTCCCAAATGGGTGTTTTAAATGAGAAAGATGGTACATGTCCTACAGGGACGCTTTAAGTTTATGCTATTATTATTGTTGTTGTTGTTATTGTTATTTATTTATTTATTTATTATTTAAATTTATATACCGCCCTATCTCCCGAAGGACTCAGGGCGGTTTACAGGCATTTAAAAATAGATAAATACAGTCTAAAAACAATTAAAAAACTTATTCTAGAAGCCTAAATTAAAAATATGAAAATAAAACCCAATTTAAAACCCGTAAATTAAAATCTAGCTCAGTCCTGCGCAATTAAATAAGTATGTTTTAAGCTCGCGGCGGAAGGTCCGAAGGTCCGGAAGCTGACGAAGTCCTGGGGGTAGTTCGTTCCAGAGGGTGGGAGCCCCCACAGAGAAGGCCCTTCCCCTGGGCGCCGCCAGACGACATTGCCTCGCTGACGGCACCCTGAGGAGTCCCTCCCTGTGAGAGCGCACGGGCCGGTGGGAGGCATTCGGTAGCAGTAGGCGGTCCCGTAGATAACCCGGCCCTATGCCATGGAGCGCTTTAAAGGTAGTCACCAAAACCTTGAAGCGCACCCGGAAGGCCACAGGTAGCCAGTGCAGTCTGCGCAGGATGGGTGTTATACGGGAGCCACGAGGGGCTCCCTCTATCACCCGCGCAGCCGCATTCTGGACTAACTGTAGCCTCCGGATGCCCCTCAAGGGGAGCCCCATGTAGAGAGCATTGCAGTAATCCAATTTATAATGATTATTATAAATATTAGCTTATTGGTATTTCTGCATTATTATTGTTGTATTTATGGTTTGCCAGATGTGGGAGTTTGATGGCCGTAAAAGTATTGTCGCAGGATGTAAGCTGTTCAGAGGGAAGCTGCCTTCTGCAATTGACTGGTGGTGATTTGGTCAATGCCAATCATGTTTAATTGGTACTCCAGAGATTTCTGGAATAGCCTATGACTATTGGCACCACCTTTGCCTTCTTTTGCCAGAGTTGTTCTATTTCTAATTGCAGGTCTTTTGTATTTTGCTATCTTCTCCAGTTCTTTCTCTTTCTATTCTGCTGTTGTTTGTCGTACAGTCAGCCAAATGTTCAGACTGGGTTCGGCATTTTTATCCACCTAGCCCAGGGGTATCAAAATCAAGGCCCGCGGGCCAGATCCAGTCCACGGGGTTGTTGTGGTCTGCCAGCAACCTGCAGAGCTGGCAGCGGAGTCGGACAATGAGGAGACTGGGGAGGACAATGGGCCAGTCTTGGAGTCAGGGGAAGACCTGGATGAGGGCTCTGCATCGGAGGCAGAGATGGGGCCAGGGCCATCGGGGAGTGATGTGCAGATTCTGGAGCCTCTAGAGCAGCGGTTCTCAACCTGTGGGTCGCGACCCCGTTGGGGGTCAAATGACGATTTGCCAGGGGTCACCTAAGACCATCGGAAATATGGGAAGTATACTTGCGAGTCAAAGAATCGCGCTCCAATGGTTGACTCCACAAGCCAGCTGCAGGCTCTTCAAATCGCTAGCCGAATTCGGCTTCAGGCGCGATGAATTAAAAAAGAGAGAAATCTTTGCTCTGATGTCTCCCTCTCAAGCCAGCTGCAATCACTCCCAATCTCTAGCCTAATCTGGCTTCAGGCGTGATAAAGTTAACAGGGGAGGAGTCTCCGCTTTAATGCCTCCGTCCTCAAGGCAATCGCAAGCAGTTCAGATCACTAGCCAATACGGCTTCAGGCGCGATAAATTCAAAACGAAAATAATTTTATGGTTGGGGTCGCCACATCATGGGGAATTGTATTAAAGGGGTCGCAGCACTATAAAGGTTGAGAACCACTGCTCTAGAGGCTAACAGCAGAGAGGCAGGGGAACAGGAGGAGCCTGTTCCTAGTGTATGCATGTGAAGAGCTGCCAGAAGGCAAGAGCAGCTAAAGCAAAAAGGACAACTTAGGGGTAAGGCCAGGAGATGATTGCCCTCTCCCATAAGGCTTAAAATAGCAGCAATGGCTCTTTGGCTCTTTGTAGGAAAGCAACGTTGCTACATCTGTTTTGACTCAGTGTCTCTTGTTTCTGAAAGGCCTTTGGCAGGGTGCCAAAGAAGATAAAGGTTTGTGCTAAACTCGAAGGACTTTTTCTGAAGGACTTGTTTTGGAATTAATTTGGACTAAGCTGAGAATGAAGTAATTCTCAGCTGTTCTAATAAAATATGTTTGTTTAGGACTGATTGTGTCTGGTAATAACTACTTGGGCCTTAGTCACAACAGGGGTGCTTAGATCTAACCCACGGGACTGCCCTGGAAACAGTGAAGGACCAGCCCATGGTGCCTCTGCCAGTGAAAATGAAGCTCAGGAGGGCCACTTGTGGCCCCCTGAGCTCCATTTTTGGCTGCAAAGGCATCCTGCAGCCCTCTACCAGTGAAAATGGAGTTCCTGAATATTCTAGATGTGGCCTTACTAAGTATGTGGTGTTATAGTGTGTGGTGTTAAAGGTATCGTTATCATTTTCAAGCAGGTTTGTAATTACTGTTGTAGAAGAAATATAAAGTTGTTGGTTTGGTTTCAGATGCTTCCTAAACAAGTTCAACGATTAAGAATTCCAGCAAGATGAAAATCATGGAATCCAATGGAGGGAGTTTGCTGTCCCTTCAATTTAAAACATCCGCCATCATTTCTGACCAACAGAAAGACCTAAACCCCAAAACATGGTCATAAAAATGAAAACAGAGCAATGACTCTACAAACAGTGAAGATTCATACATTATAGTCAGGATTTTAAAGAATTTAAAATTACCATTACCAATTACCATCAGCTATCTGAAAGTTCAGCATTATGCTAAGCCAAGAATTGCTCCAACATATTTTCACTTTCCTTTGTATGAACTAAACTGAATGAGCAGAGACAGTAACACACCATTCAACAACGACCATCAAGAAGTCAATTTCCTTAGTAGCACTGATGGTATTACCTAATTGAGTAATGAAATGTCTACAAGAAAACAAGCTCAGAGACCACCAAGGACCCCACAGTTGTCATCGTCCTCCTCCTCCTCCTCCTCTTCCTCCTCCTCCTCCTCTCCACAAATCCCATTCTTTTCTAGTACTGATGACATTAACTAGTTGGGTCATAAAATATGTTCAAGAAACAACCAAGTCAGAGACCACCAAGGAACCCACAGCCGCCATCCTCCTCCTCCTCCTCCTCCTCCTCCTCCTCCTCCTCCTCCTCCTCCTCCTCCTCCTCCTCCTCCTCCTCCTCCTCCTCCTCCTCCTCTCCACAAACTCCTCTCCTTTCTAGCACTGATGATGTTACCTAGTTCGGTCATGAAATGTCTGCAAGAAAACAACCAAGTTCAGAGAGCACCAAGGACCCCTCACTTCAACCCCAAGCTCCAAGTATCTCTTTGATCAGCGAGCGGAGAACAACCATGGGGCTTCATTTCAAATAACAATGGAGTGGTTCCCATATCTACAGAAATGTTGCATCTCCAGAAAAACGATTTTACTTTACGTGCAAGTTAAAAGCGTTCCTAAATTTATGAAGAACTGCACACGACGTGAGTTGTCTGCCTGATTCACTGTTGATGTGGGCGATCAGTTTTGGAATTCTAGAAGCGTCATCATAGAATCATTGCGTAGAGAAAAGTCACTGAGGTCACGAATCCACCTCCTGCTCATTTGGAGAAATGCAAATTAAAGGCTCTGCAACAGATGGCTGTCCCATGTCCACTTCGGGAAAAACCTTCATAAAATAATCCCCCCCATCCCCGCAAAATCAATTTCACACTGCAGGTTCTTCTTCTTCTTCTTCTTCTTCTTCTTCTTCTTCTTCTTCTTCTTCTTCTTCTTCTTCTTCTTCTTCTTCTTCTTCTTCTTCTTCTCCTCCTCCTCCTCCTCCTCCTCCTCCTCCTTCTCCTTCTTCTTTTTCTCCCCCTCCTCCTCCTCCTCCTCCTCCTCCTCCTCCTCCTCCTCCTCCTCCTCCTCCTCCTCCTCCTCCTCCTCCTCCCACAAAACATCCAGACACATCGAGAATCCAAATCCAAATCCAAAATCAAGGCCGTGGTGGCTCAGGCTGTAAGAAGCCTGTTATTAAAACACAGCAGCCTGCAATTACTGCAGGTTCAAGCCCCACCAGGCCCAAGGTTGACTCAGCCTTCCATCCTTTATAAGGTAAGTAAAATGAGGAGCCAGATTGTTGGGGGGGCAATGAGTTGACTTTGTAAATATACAAATAGAATGAGACTATTGCCTTACACACTGTAAGCCGCCCTGAGTCTTCGGAGAAGGGCAGGATATAAATGTAAACCAAAAAAAAATTAAACAGTAATCAACAGATTACTGTCTCATGTTGAATGTGGGGGAGAGAACACAAATCTTGGACTTCTTTTGGTTGATGTCCTGTCAGACGTATCAAGACTTTCTCCTTCTCCCTTCTTCAGTTGTCTCTTTAGTTGTCTTCAGATTCCTATTTCCCTTCAGTCATTAGATTTAATTCTTCATTAAATCACTTTCCTAAAAAAATATCTTTAGCAAGACTCCCCATCTGCTCCTTCCTCCACTAGCACAGATCCTCAAGGGTTCTTCATTAACGATACAGATTTGCAAAAACTGTGGCTCTGGTTTATCAGAGGGTGAAGAATTGTTCCTTCCAGTTGAAGATACTAATTTCTCAATCTGGTTAGCCATTGGATCGAGATGTCCCAAAGATGTTTGTTTGTTTTTAAGAGGCAACTGGACTTTCTGTTTTTTTCTTTGAAGATGTTTCCCTTCTCCTCCAAGGAGCTTCTTCAGCCCTGACTGGATGGTGGGGAATGGAAGGATTTATACTCCTTGCAGACAGCTGGTCATTTGCATCCTTTTAGCGGGATGTTAAGGTCGCCTGGAGGTTTACCTGTATCATCAGGCTCACCTGAGTGGTGCAAATGGGTGTGGAGCCTTCTTGGAACTGTTGAAAGGACTGTGCTGTAGATTGGAGATAGATGATGCCGTATCCCTCCTTCTCTGTGGAGAGAGGGCTGTTCAACTTTGACCTAGATGGCCTCTCTGACCCCGCTTTCAAACTAGTGGTCTTTGGCCAAAATGTAGACTTTGCTGTCTTCAAAAGAGTGGCCTTTGTCTTTTAAATGCAGATGGACTGCTGAATCTAGTCCTGATGTCTTTGTTCTCCTATGTTGTGCCATGTGTTTGTGAAGTGGTTGTTTTGTTTCCCCAATGTACAGATCTGCACATGGCTCACTGCATTGTACTACATATACCACATTGCTCAGTTTCTATCTGGGTGTTTTCTCCTTGGGATGGATGAGCTTCTGCCTTATTGTATTCTTGGGTTTGAAGTGTGCACGTATGTTGTGTTGCCTGAAGACCCTCCTGAGCTTTTTCGATATGCCTGCAACGTACAGAATGACAACGTTGCTTCATATATTGTTTTATTTGTTATCTGTTATGGATCAAGATGGAAACCAAGCCCTGATGGTTCTACCGTAGCGCCTTCATTCTGCCACGGGGGCCATATATTCTCCATTGCAGTTGAGGATGGGAACGTTCCATCTTCAGATGGATTTTTGATAGGAGCAGATTGAAGAAATGAACATAAACTGGAGCCAAACAATGTCGGCTGGCGGCCCCCGTCAACTTCCTGATCTCCGGACCTTCCGCCACGAGCTAAAGACGTATTTATTCTTCCACGCAGGACTGGCATAGAATTAGTATTATTATTCGTAATTTTAAATGGGGTTTTATGGTTTTATGTATTTTAAATTTAGGGGCCAAATTTAATAAGTTTTTTTATCAGTGTTTTTATTTGTATTGTATCTATTTATTGTTGGTTTTTATCTGGCTGTGAACCGCCCTGAGTCCTTCGGGAGAAGGGCGGTATAAAATAATAATAATACACACACACACACACACACACATAATAATAATAATAATAATAATAATAATAATAATAATAATAATAATAATAATAATAATATTTATTATTATTGTTGTTGTTGTTGTTATTATTATTATTATTATTATTATTATTATTAATTATTATTATTATTATTAATTATTATTATTATTATTATTATACCAAATCTGGAGAAGCAAGTACATTAGCCTGGCAACCAAATCTAGGTTAGTTTGCTCAATCATGTTCCCCAGAGCTACCTAGGGTTGTGAAAGTTGGAACTTAAAAAAAGCAAGATGGGAAGAAAACTGACTCATTTGAGGTGTTGGCGATGCCTCCTGTATATTCCTTGAAGAGCAAAGGTGTCCAACAAGCTATCAACTCTCAAAGCAACCCTGGCCAGCTCTCGAGTTGCCATAGACAAGGGGGATGGGAAACTGACAAAGCAGCACGGCAGCCAAATACAAAAGCACATTCCAGACATATCTCTCTCAAGGCTGTCTCCCAGGGTTACCCACAGGGCCAGAGGGGAGTGATCTCTACAAACCACGAAATTTCTCCATTGGCAAATGTGACGCCCCCTGATGACACACCCTGGTGGGAGGTGGGGAAAGAGGGTCATGGTTGGGGCATAAATTACGTGGAGTCAGAATTGGCTTCACTTGGAACGTGCTGACATGAAACTCCAAATAAATAACTGGATTTCTTTTGAAACTTGGCTCGAGGCTCATGATTTAGTTAGGGCATCCGTCGGAACCCTGACAGGAAGCCAACTCTCTCAAATCAAGGAGAGAAGCAACCTAGAACTAAGGAGAAATTTCCTGACAGTTAGAACAATTAATCAGTGGAACAACTTGCCTGCAGAAGTTGTAAATGCTCCAACACTGGAAATTTTTAAGAAAATGTTGGATAGCCATTTGTCTGAAATGGCGTAGGGTTTCCTGCCTGGGCAGGGGGTTGGACTAAAAGACCTCCAAGGTCCCTTCCAACTCTGATATTATTATTATTAAATATTGATATATTGGAGCACATAATACCAGACATGTCACTAGAAGGAAGGAAAAAATCACAAAACTGTGTGTCAGGCTACCTCCGACTGTAATTAGGAAAGAATTCACCTTGACTTCATGTGGAATGAAGAAAAGTACTTTTACTATTTACAGTCTTGATAGCAGCTTAGCTAAGTTGGATCTGAGACAAAATATGGCTAACATATCATATCCCCCCAATTGTCCCTCCTCCTCCAGGAGGTCAAGCTGGTCTGGTCCAATGCCAGCTCCTTCTCGGCCCCTCGTGGTAATCTTCTTCCACAGGTCTCTAGATGTCAGTCATCTTAGGAATGCAGTGTCTGTTAGAAAAACCCGCGCTGATAACACTCAGTTGTTAATCACTCCTCCCCCACTGTTATGTCAGCCGACACTCTTAATAGGCTCCTTTCCCTTACCCTGTACGGTGGTATGATACATCTCATTTCCTTAATAGTTTTATAATACAGAAATAAACATTTCACATTCTATCTACTGATATAATCATTCAAAAGTATACGAAGATTGGAGTGGAGGCTGACATTGTGTCTCACTTAATGTCTATAGAGATTCTCAGTCATTCAGGTCCTAGTTGTCCCAAAGGTGCTTTTTCAAGAGGCAACTGGTGAAGAAACTTCTTGGATGAAGAGCAAAACATCTTCAAAGAAAAACGAGGAAGTCCAGTTGTCTCTTGAGAACGTATCTCACTTCCTTTGGCCATGTCATATGGGGGAATTTACTGGAGAAAGTAATTACATTGGGAAGTGTTAGTGGTCAAAGGAAACCAGGCCACCAAGGAACATGGTCATGCAAGTTCAGAAGAGGTGGAGAGATCTGGTCCGTGGAATCGCCAAGAGTTAAATGAATAGATCACTTAATCAGATTGAAGGAAGTGGAAGAAACGAGGCAAGGGACATCTGTTATATCATATGGTTGGAACCACAATCTTGTCTCTTCTGAAGCCTTGAACAGATGTCCCTTGCCTCGTTTCTTCCCACCACACCTCAAATGAGTCAATTTTCTTCCCGTCTTGCTTCCACTTTTCACAACCCTAGGTAGCTATGGGGGGAAATGATAAGTCCCTTGACCAATATTTAAAAAAAGGCAGTCCTGGTTGCCATCTTGACTTTTTTGCCCCCACCACACACACACACACACACACACACACACACACACACACACACACACACACACACACACACACATAAGATGTGGGACAATTTCTCCTTGCCAACATATCTTCTCAGGTATTACAATGACAGTGACACAACCTATCACCTGGACACGGCTATAAATATTCATCCGTCATTCCACTTACGGCATGTCCAGTAAATCCATCAAGATAACCTTCCCAACCATATTATGTGTTCTTTACTTGATGATGTTTAAGGTCTGTGGCCCATTCTACTCTCCTTGAGTGTTGCATTTTGAACTCTAGACCATGGTTTGCATCTTGTTTGTTAAAGGTGCTTTTGAGGAGCACGATTTAATCAAACTGACCTTTTTGTTAAAGCAATATGAAGCTCTAAAGCTAAGACATATGAAGAACGGTTGCAGGAACTGGGTTGGTCTAGTTTAATGAAAAGAAGGGGAGACATGATAGCAGTCTTCCAATATCTCAGGGGCTGCCACAGAGAAGAGGGAGTCAAGCTATCCTCCAAAGCACCTGAAGGCAGGACAAGAAACAATGGATGGAAACTAATCAAGGAGAGAAGCAACCTGGAACTAAGGAGAAATTTCCTGACAGTTAGAACAATTAACTAGTGGGACAACTTGCCTCCAGAAGTTGTGAATGCTCCAACACTGGAAATTTTTAAGAAAATGTTGGATAGCCATCTGTCTGAGATGATGTAGGGTTTCCTGCCTGGGCAGGGGGTTGAACTAGAAGGCCTCCAAGGTCCCTTCCAACTCTGTTGTTGTTATTATTATTATCCTATCTTTCAATGACTACTTCAGCTTCAACCACAACAATGCACAAGCAAATAATAGATACAAACTCATGGTCAACCGCTCCAAACTTGATTGCAGAAAATATGACTTCAGCAACAGAGTGGTCAATGCCTGGAATGCACTACCTGACTCTGTGGTCTCTTCCCAAAATCCCCAAAGCTTTAACCAAAAACTGTCTACTGTTGACTTCAACCTATTCCTAAGAGATCTGTAAGAGGCATGCATAAGTGCATTTTAAAAAGATGTTAGATAACCATTTGTCTGAAGTGGTGTAGGGTTTCCTGCCTAAGCAAGACTGGGTTCCAGACAGAATGAGCTGTATTCAAGGATTGGTCTAGCAAATGTTTTGTATGCTCTAGTTAGTAGTACAATATTACCAGAGAAGAAGCTACGCAAGATTAGGTTAACAACTCTTGGTGTCTTTTTGGCAACCTTTTTGGCAACACAATGTGGACACATGCACCAAATGGATAGATAGCCTTGAATGTCAACCTCATGACTTGGTTGAGTTGGGCAACTATAGAAGAGCAATAATTGTTTATTCAATGGTAGACCAGTGGGTAGAATTACAATACAGCTAGTCCTCCACTTACGACCACAACTGAGCCCGAAATATCTGTGCTAAGTTGTCGATGCTTGGCAACTGACTCATGTTTATGACAGCTGAAGTGTCATGCAATCCCCTTTTGCGACCTTCCAACAAGCAAAGTCAACGGAGAAGCCAGATTCACTTAACAAGCCTGTTACTGACTTTAATAAGTGCAGTGATTCGCTTAACGACCGTGGGGAAGAAAGGCTGAAAAAAGGGACAAAACTCATTGAACAAACTGTCTTGCTTCACGAGAGAAATTTGGTGCTCAATTTTGGCTGTAAATTGAGGACTACCAGTAAACAGATATTAGGAAAAAGATATAAGAGAAAGGTCCCCATGTTAGCAACATACAACATTAATCAAGGCCACTTATTAAAAAATGAAGCATTTGAAGATAGCTTATACATCTAGATGAGGTGAGGTTCACTTAGCTATAGTCAGTAGTGGGTTGCTACCTGTTGGCCGGGATTGGAATGCGCAGAAGCATCGCACATCCACGCACCCAAGAGTGAACCGGTAGCGGCCAAAATTGAAACCCACTACTGGCTATAGTTCATTGGTTGTAAGAACCTGACTAATCATGGTGTGTGAATTGGGTCCAAGGACAGATTTTTCTAATTAATTCACGGGAGAGGGCTGAATCCTACTCTTATCCAAACGGAATGAGTCAGTTTTCAGAGCTGTGAAATGGATTGGAATAGAATGGAATGGAATGGAATGGAATGGAATGGAATGGAATGGGAATGGGAATGGGAATGGGAATGGGAATGGGAATGGGAATGGGAATGGGAATATGAATACGAATACGAATACGAATACGAATACGAATACGAATACGAACAGAACAGAACAGAACAGAACAGAACAGAACAGAACAGAACATAGGATATAGGATATAGGATATAGGATATAGAATAGAATAGAATAGAATAGAATAGAATAGAATAGAATAGAATAGAATACAACAACAGAACAGAACAGAACAGGATATAGGATATAGGATATAGGATATAGGATATAGGATATAGGATATAGGATAGAATAGAATAGAATAGAACAGAGGATATAGGATATAGGATATAGGATATAGGATATAGGATATAGGATATAGGATATAGGATATAGAATAGAATAGAATAGAATAGAATAGAATAGAATAGAATAGAATAGAATAGAATAGAATAGAATAGAATAGAATAGAATAGAATACAACAACAGAACAGAACAGAACAGGATATAGGATATAGGATATAGGATATAGGATATAGGATATAGGATATAGGATATACGATATACGATATACGATATAGGATAGAATAGAATAGAATAGAATAGAATAGAATAGAATAGAATAGAATAGAATAGAATAGAATAGAATAGAACAACAGAACAGAACAGAACATAGGATATAGGATATATAGGATATAGGATATAGGATATAGGATATAGGATATATATAGGATAGAATAGAATAGAATACAACAACAGAACAGAACAGGATATAGGATATAGGATATAGGATATAGGATATAGGATATAGGATATAGGATATAGGATATAGGATATAGGATATAGGATAGGATAGGACAGGACAGGACAGGACAGGACAGAATAGAACAGAACAGAGGATATAGGACAGGATATAGGACAGGATATAGGATATAGGACAGGATACAGGATACAGGATATAGGATATAGGATATAGGATATAGAACAGAATAGAATAGAACAGAATAGAATAGAATAGAATAGAATAGAATAGAATAGAATAGAATAGAATACAACAACAGAACAGAACAGAACAGGATATAGGATATAGGATATAGGATATAGGATATAGGATATAGGATATAGAATATAGAATAGAATAGAATAGAATAGAATAGAATAGAATAGAATAGAATAGAATAGAATAGAATAGAATAGAATACAACAACAGAACAGAACAGAACAGGATATAGGATATAGGATATAGGATATAGGATATAGGATATAGGATATAGGATATAGGATATAGGATATAGGATATAGGATAGAATAGAATAGAATAGAATAGAATAGAGGATATAGGATATAGGATATAGGATATAGGATAGGATAGGATAGGATAGGATAGGATAGAATAGAATAGAATAGAATACAACAACAGAACAGAACAGAACAGGATATAGGATATAGGATATAGGATATAGGATATAGGATATAGGATATAGGATATAGGATATAGGATATAGGATAGGATAGAATAGAATAGAATAGAATAGAATAGAATAACAGAGTTGGAAGGGACCTTGTAGGTCATCTAGTCCAACCCCCCTCCTCCATTCAAGCAGGAGATTCTACACCATTTCTGACAGATGGCAGTCCAGTCTCTTCTTGAAAGCTTCCAGTGATGAAACTCCCACAACTCCTGAAGGCAGCTTCTGTTCCATTGGTTGATTGTTCTCACTGTCAGGAAATTTCTCCTTATTTTCAGGTTGAATCTCTCCTTGATCAGTTTCCATCCATTATTCCTTGTCTGGCCTTCGGGTGCCTTGGAAAATAGCTTGACCCCTCTTCTCTGTGTCAGCACCTCAAATATTGCAAAATTGCTATCCTGTCTCCCCTGGTCCTTCTCTTCACTAGACTAGCCAGGCCCAGTTCTTGCAACCATTCTTCATATGTTTTAGTCTCCGGTCCCCTCATCATCTTGGTTGCGCTTCTCTGCACTCTTTCTAGAGTCTCAACATCTTTTTTATTGTCTGGGGACCAAAACTAGATGGAGTATTCCAGATGTGACTTTATAGAGTAGTGTAACCCTGGTTCACCCAACTGTCCATACATACTCTTTTCACTTTCGGTCATGGCCATCCTACCTCCGATGAACGGGAAGCAATTTAAACATTGGATAGCAGAGAAAGGGGAGGGGGAAATTCGATAAATGAAATGCGTTGTTTAATCTCCTTCGGATGTTCTGCGTTGACGGATGCCTGGACCGAAACCCATGGATAATCCTTCCTTTTTTCATCTGTCTTCCAGATAAGAAATAGACATTCCTCCCAAACAGAGAGCTGAACCAGAGGATGGGAATTTGTCTTAAAAGAATGGAAGGAACAAAAGCGCTCCCATCGCTGCCCTTTGTAGGAAGATCAACATGTAGCGAGCTCCCCTTGCTTAAACAAACAAACAAACAAACAAACCCTGAATATATAAATTTAAAAAAAAAAGTTAAGAACAAGCTCCAAGGGAGATTATGCTCCTTGCTTTCTAATCAACAATAGATTCAAAAGGGCTTAGAGGGGAAATACAATCGGTGGGATACCTTCACAAAAGACAGCTTTTAAGCAGCACCCCAGCTAGGGTGTATTTCGGCTGTCGTGCTACGAGGTAGATTGGATGCTTAATTGCTGCTGCTTTTGTGCTGTGGAGTGAGAGGTCTCAAGAGCCTCAGAAAGGAGGCATTTGCATCGCTGTGTAGCAAATCAAAGAGGATCAGTTCTGACAACAAACCTGGAACTCCTGTCGCTCACCCGTTCGGCGCCATCTTTAAAGGTGGAACAAGCAGCTCTCAAGGAAGGAAAGAAACGCCAATTCGGAATAACCGAATAACGGAGTTGGAAGGGATCTTGGGTGGGGTCTTCTAGTCCAACCCCCTACTCAAGCAAGAGATCTTATACCATTCCAGAGAAGTGGCTATCTAGTTTTTTCTTAAAAGCCTCCATCGATGGAGCACTCGCAACTTTTGAAGGCAAGTTGTTCCACTCGTCAATTGTCCTAACTTCTAAATTTCTCCTTAGTTCCAGGTTGCTTCTCTCCTTGATTCGTTTCCACCCGTTGCTTCTTGTCCTGCCCTGTGGTGCTTTGTAGAATAGGCTGATCCCCTCTTTTTTGTGGCAGCCCCTGAAATATTGAAACACTGTTATCATGTCACCCCCTAATCCTTCTCTTCGTTAGACTAAATATACTGGGTTCCTGCAACTGTTCTTGATATGTTTTAGCCTCCAGTTCCCTAATTGTCTTTCCTGGCAGAACAGAAGGATGGGGAGACCCCAACAGACTACATAAAAGCAGTGGAGAGCGAATAAATGTCCATGAATTTAGGAATTTTATCGCCTGACAGATGGCACTCCGTTGGGACTGCAGGGCGGCTGGGTGTGATAGACACTTTTTGCAAAAAGGGTCAACTCCCTACAGCTGCACAAAATCCTAGCAAAAGTTTAATAAACAAAATTGATTGCATCACTTGCTCTCAAAATTCCCTCTGCTCCCCCAACCCCCCAAAATATCCTCCTCAGTGCTTTCTGATTTCAGTTATGAAGAAATGAGTAGACTAGTGTTTCTCAACCTTGGTAACTTTGAGAAGCATGGACTTCAACTCCCAGAAGTCCCCAGCCAGCATGCTTTAAGCTGTGTGGACTTCAGCTCCCAGAATTCTTGAGCTTGTATGTTTTAAGGCATGTGGACTCTGACTCCCAGAATTCCTACCCTAGTCCATCTCACCCCTAGTTCTTCTTTTCATTAAACTAGACATATCCAGTTCCTGCAACCGTTCTTCATATGTTTTAGCCTCCAGTCCCCTAATCCTCTTGGTTGCTCTTCTCTGCACTCTTTCTAGAGTCTCAACATCTTTTTTACATCGGGCGACCAAAACTGAATGCAATATTCCAAGTGTGGCCTTACCAAGGCATTATAAACAACAATTCACGTGATCTTGATTCTATCCCTCTGTTTATGCAGCCCAGAACTGTGTTGGCTTTTTTAGCAGCTGCTGCACATGGCTGGCTCATATTTAAATGGTTGTCCACTAGGACTCCAAGATCCCTCTCCCAGTTATTACTATTGAGCGAGGTACCAGCTATACTGTACCTGTGCATTTTGTTTTTCTTGCCTAAATGTAGAACTATCATTTTTGCATCATTGAATTTCATTTTGTTAGATAGAGCCCAATGTTCAAGTCTGTCAAGATCCTTCTGTATCTTGAGCCTGTCTTCTGGAGTGTTGGCTAATCCTGCTAGCTTGGTTGATTGGACAATGTGGCTGATTGTTTTGAGAAAGTAGAAATATTTTTACTTTTAAATAGGTGAAAACCACGGGAGACTTCAGTTTTCACCAGATATCACTGTGAGTTGAAAAGATTAGCCAATGAAAGCATTATTGTCCAGGGACACTCCTAGGGGCTCGTTTCATGTTGTGATGACTCCCCCAGATGCTTCCTCAGATACCTCTCCAGATGTCAGTTGGGAAGTGGATGAACCATTCTCAAGCATATCTAGAGGGGACTTGATCAATGGCTCCAAGCAGTCGTCTGAGAGGCATTAGACTGAAGGACAGCTACAGCAGGACAGCCCTGAGGCCTAAGGTGAGGAGAGCACACAGCTGCAGCCAGTTAGCGATGAGGAAAAGGAACTGCCTTCTGCAGATGATCCATGAACAGGTAGGGTGGAGAAAAGGCAGGAGGAGAGAAGATCAACCAGATTGCTCATGAGGAGGCAGCCTCGCCCCTCGCCCCACTATATCGCAAGATCTAAAATGGACACTTAACATCAAAAACATCATCAAAAAAGCACAACAAAGAATGTTCTTTCTGCGCCAATTCAGAAAGCTCAAACTGCCCAAGGAACTGCTGATTCAGTTCTACAGAGGAATGATTGAGTCTGTCGTCTGCACCTCTATAACTGTCTGGTTTGGTTCTGCAACCCAACAATAAAAACACAGACTTCAGAAGATAATTAGAACTGCAGAAAAAATAATTGCTACCAACTTGCCTTCCATTGAGGACCTGTATACTGCGCGAATCAAGAAGAGGGCCGGTAAAATATTTACAGACCCCTCACATCCTGGACATGAACTGTTTCAACTCCTACCCTCAAAACGACGCTACAGAGCACTGCACACCAGAACAACTAGACACAAGGACATTTTGGTAGCAACTAGACAGATCGGGCATTTTGGTAGCAATGGTGGCAGGTGATTCGGAGAACCAGTAGCAAAAATCCTTGGCCACCCAGTTGCCGCTTCTTTTAAAAAATGCTTTTAAAAGGTAAAAAAGAGGCTCTGGAGATCACATCTGAGCTGCCTGATCGTCAGAGCCTTCTTTTTTTTAACTTTTAAAAGCATTTTTTTGTACAACCTGTTCGGCCGAATATACAACCTATTTGGCCCACATGCGCAGCCAAAAAACCGGTAGTAAATCGGTTCAGATTTTACCACTACCTGCAACCCTCTGCCAGAGCTCTGTTTTTGCTGGCAGAGGCACCCTATGGGCCTTGAGTTTTACACCTCTGGTCTAGGACAATTCACCACAGCCAAATCACGTCAGCCAACTCACTGCAGGACAACTTCACATGAGTTAACCATACTTTAGACCCATTCCTTTCTTAATATTATTATTAAGTATGAAGTATTATTAATTAAGGGACGCGGTGGCTCAGTGGCCAATACACTCAGCTTGTCAATTCAAAGGTCAGCAGTTCAGCGGTTCGAATCCCTAGTGCCGCGTAACGGGGTGAGCTCCCGTGACTTGTCCCAGCTTCTGCCAACCTAGCAGTTTCGAAAGCAGGTTAAAAATGCAAGTAGAAAAATAGGGACCACCGTTGTTGGGAAGGTAACAGCGTTTCGTGAGCCTTTGGCGTTGAGTCATGCTGACCACATGACCACGGAGACATCTTCGGACAGCGCTGGCTCTTCGGCTTTGAAACGGAGATGAGCACTGCCCCTTAGAGTCGGCAACGACTAGCACGTATGTGCGAGGGGAACCTTTACCTTATTATTAATTATTAATATTAATTATTAATAATATTAATTATTAATATTATTACTAATATTACTAATACTACGAATAATATAGTATAGCAATATATAATGCTATAGTCAACCTATTCATAGTATTTAATTTAATATTGGATAAGTACATTTTGCGGATTGCTTTGGTTGATGCCTCTTGAATGCAAACTCATTTTGCTGTCTCATAATCCTTGGTGGCTCTCCTTGATGAGGTACCCCTGAGATGTTTGTCCAGCACAGCAGAAATAGAAAGCCCAAACTTAGCAACTGCAGATCCTTTTCTTCCTGGATCCCATCACCCAGAGAGCGTTGAACATAATATTATTTCTCAAGAGTTAGTTGCGCACATGGGAGATTAATTTCCAATTCGCCTGGAGCCTACAGAAACCAAGAAATGATTACGCTGAGTATTTTGGAAGTTTCTTAGACAAAGCTGAAAGTGCTTGCCAGCACTCATTCTTTTGTCTTCACTTCTATCAGGATCATCATTAGATCTCATAAAAGAGCGGAATCCTAAATCAACCCTGACTGTACCTTGGAAGGACAGACCCTGAAATTGAAGCTCAAATACTTTGACCACCAAATGAGAAAAATGGACTCACTGAAGAAGACCATGATGCTGGGTGGTAAGATGGAAGGTGAAAGGAGAAGGAGACAGGAAAGGATGAGATGCTTTGATACTGTTATCAATGCAAAGAACATGAAATTTGGACAAACTCTGAGGGTTGGTGGAGGACAGGGGAACCTGGTTTGCTCTGGTCCAAGGAGCCATGAAGAGTCGGACACAATTTGGTGACTGAACAACAACAACAAACGTCAACGAACTCAACAAACTGGTTGGCAAATCCAAATCTCAACCAGCAAATGGTCTGTCTTACACATTGGAAAAAAGAATCTAAACACTAAAGACAAACTCGATGGACATTACCTTACAGATGATCCCCACCCTGTCAAAGACCTTGGAGTTTTCATATCCAATGATCTAAGTGCCAAAGCCCACTGCAACTACATCGCAAAAAAAGCTTTAAGAGTTGTAAACCTAATCTTACGTAGCTTCTTCTCCAGAAACACTACACTACTTACCAGAACTTATAAAACATTTGCTAGACCAGTTCTTGAATACAGCTTGCCTGTCTGGAACCCATACCACATTTCTGACATCAATACAATTGAACGTGTCCAGAAATATTTCACTAGAAGAGTCCTCCACTCATCTGAATACAACGAAATACCTTATGCCACCAGACTTGAAATCTTGGGTTTAGAAAACTTAGAACTCCTCCGCCTTCGACAGGACCTGTGTTTAACTATAATATAATATAATATATAATATAATATATTATATTATAATATAATATATAATATAATAGAAACTGTGTTTCTATTGGACCCGATGGACTATGTGCATATTTCTTAAAAAAACTTTCCATTAATATAGCTGAACCCCTAAGTATTATCTTTGATAAAGCTTTCACTACCAGTTCTCTTCCCAAACTTTGGTCACTAGCCACAGTCATCCCCATCTTCAAAAAAGGAGACCCCAGCTTAGTCGAAAACTACAGACCGATCTCCCTTTGCTGCGTCACCTGCAAAGTCATGGAATCTATCATCAACCAATCCATTACCTCACACTTAGAAACTAACAACCTACTCTCCAACAAACAATTTGGTTTCAGGAAAAAGTTATCATGTAACTTACAACTTCTCCACTGCAAAAACATATGGACTTCAAATCTAGATCAAGGCAAATCAATAGATGCAATCTACATAGACTTCTGCAAAGCTTTTGACTCAGTAGTACACGATAAACTTCTCCTTAAACTAACATCCTATGGCATCTCAGGACCCCTCCACAAATGGATATCTGCTTTTCTGTCTAACAGACAACAAGTGGTCAAAATTGGCAATGCTTTATCAAATCCTGTTCCTGTCAAGAGTGGCGTTCCTCAAGGCAGCGTCCTTGGACCAACACTCTTTATTCTATACATTAATGATCTTTGTGACCATATCTCAAGTAATTGTGTTCTCTTTGCTGACGATGTCAAACTATTTAACACCACAGACAACACTTCTATCATTCAAAACGACCTTGACCATCTAACCGCTTGGTCTAAAATTGGCAGCTCAAATTTCAACCAGCAAATGCTCAGTCTTACATATAGGAAAAAAGAACTCTAAAACTAAGTACATACTAGATGGACATTACCTTACAGACGACCCCCATCCCGTTAAAGACCTTGGAGTTTTCATGTCAAATGATCTAAGTGCCAAAGCCCACTGCAACTACATAGCAAAAAAAGCTCTAAGAGTTGTAAACCTAATTTTGTGTAGCTTCTTTTCCAAAAACACCACACTACTAACCAGAGCATATAAAACATTTGCTAGACCAATTCTAGAATACAGCTCACCTGTTTGGAACCCTCACCACATCTCTGACATCAATACAATTGAACGTGTCCAGAAATATTTTACAAGAAGAGTTCTCCATTCCTCTGAAAACAACAAAATACCTTATCTTAGAAAACTTGGAACTCTGTCGCCTTCGACAAGACCTAAGTTTAACTCACAGAATCATCTATTGTAATGTCCTTCCTGTCAAAGACTACTTCAGCTTTAATTGCAATAATACAAGGGCAACCAATAGATTTAAACTTAATGTAAACCGCTTTAATCTAGATTGCAGAAAATATGACTTCTGCAACAGAATCATCAGTGCTTGGAATACTTTACCTGACTCTGTGGTCTCTTCCCATAATCCTAAAAGCTTTAACCAAAAACTTTCTACTATTGACCTCACCCCATTCCTAAGAGGACCATAAGGGGCGTGCATAAGCGCACAAACGTGCCTACCGTTCCTGTCCTATTGTTTTTCTTTTCTTCTTCCTATATATGTTTATATGTGTATATACTATATAATCTTTTTGTATGATGTTGTGACAAAATAAATAAATAAATAAATAAACTCATAGAATCATCTATTGCAATGTCCTTCCTGTTGTAGACTACTTCAGCTTCAAGCACAACAATACAAGAGCAAACAATAGATTTAAACTTAATGTTAACCGCTTCAATCTTGATTGCAGAAAATATGACTTCTGTAACAGAGTTATTAATACTTGGAACATACTACCTGCTCTGTGGTCTCTTCTCAAAATCCCCAAAGCTTCAACCAAAAACTGTCTACTATTGACCTCACCCCATTCCTAAGAGCTCCGTAAGGGGCATGCATAAGAGCACAAACGTGCCTACCGTTCCTGTCCTATTGTTTCCTTTCATTATATCCAATTAATATAGGTAATGCATCCTTATGCTTATATATATATATGCTTATATATTATATAGTTATTTTCATGCTTATGCTTATATATACTGTTGTGACAAAATAAATAAATAAAATAAATAAAATAAATAATAAAACCTGTCTTCTCCACGACTTGAAGGAACCAAAAGAAACAACAGACTGAACTCCAGTAGAAGAAGAATTTACCAAAACTCTGCTAAATGGGACTGTATGAATCAAACAAGGTTTGATTTGAACACTTAATTCAATTTTTAACTTAGACTTGATTCCACTTTGGATTGTCCAGCAATTTGGTTGAAATCAATCTGGCTTGTTAAGAAATGTGTGCACATGCTCAACAAACAGACCACAGATATTCAGCTCCCTGCCCTCTGTCCATTAAGAAGGACTGGGCCAGCCTATCTACAAGACAAAAGACTTCAGCTCCAGGATGATGGGATTATCCTTCAGGGCAAAGCCATTCATCCACAATAGGAATTGGCCTTCATTATATCACCCAGCAAGCTTCGACCAAGCCTGGGACTCAGCCTACAAAGTTAGCTATGACGCCCTACAGCAACCAATAGAATACGTGCTCTTGCCACAGGAACAGGAAGCTCAAGAGTAAGGCCCAAGAGAGGGTATCAATAACTCTCACTCTCCATCCCATGTGGTCCTGTCCATCAATAAACCATCTTTCCAATCAGCTTCCATGTTTCCAGTGTCTTTCTCCCTACTTGGAACTGAACCAGATGGATATTTCCTCCAACAATACCTAACAGTCACCAAGCACTCACATTTTGATCACGAGACCATGGGGATGCTGCAATGGATGTACGTGTGAAAAATGGTCATAAGTTGCTTTTTTCAGTGCCCTTCTTTCTTCAAACGGTCACTAAACGAATGGTTGTAAGTCAAGAATGACCTGTAAATCCATAATGTTCCCTTAGGCTTAAAGAAAATGCAGGGACAAGGCTCTTCTGTTCATCATAAATGATCCTTCAATTAAGATAGTTGAGGTGCTTCAAGTACTTTAAAGAATGGGTTAGAACAGGGGTCTCCAACCTTAGCAACTTTAAGACTTGTGGACTTCAACCCCAAGAATTCCTCAGCCAGCTTTGCTGGCTGAAGGATTCTGGGAGTTGAAGTCCACAAGTCTTAAAGTTGCTAAGGTTGGAGACCCCTGGGCTAGAATATCTCAGGGGCTGCCACAGAGAAGAGGGGGTGAACTGAAGGCAGGAGAAGAAGCAACGGCTGGAAACTCATCAAGGAGAGAAGCAACTTGGAAATAAGGAGGAATTTCCTTGACAGTAAGGAATGGAATGGAATGGAATAGAATAGAATAGAATAGAAGAGAAGAGAAGAGAAGAGAAGAGAAGAGAAGAGAAGAGAAGAGAAGAGAATAGAATAATACAGAGAAGAGAAGAATGGAATAGAATAGAATAGAATAGAATAGAATAGAATAGAATAGAATAGAATAGAATAATTTCTATACCGCCCTTCTCCCGAAGGACTCAGGGCAGTTTCCAGCCAGGTAAAAACACAATAAAACATACAATATACAGTTAATATACAGTTAAAAAACCTATTCAGTTAACCAGTGGAACAACTTGCCTCCAGAAGTTATGGATGCTCCATCACTGGAAATTTTTAAAAAGAGATTGGACAACTATTTATTTGAACTGGAAGAGGATTTCCTGCCTAAGCAGGGGGTTGGACTAGAAGACCTCCTTTCCAACTCTGTTATTCTCTTATTATATTATTATACACGAAGAACGGTTGTAGGAATTGGGTATGTCTACTCTAACAAAAAGACGAACTAGGGGAGACATGACAGCAGTATTCCAATATCTCAGGGGTTGCCACAAAGAAGAGGGAGTCAACTTATTCTGCAAAGAACCTGAAGGCAGGACAAAGAAGGATGTTCAGACTCTGGAAAGAATGCAGAGAAAAGCAACAAGGACGATTAGGAGAATGGAGGTTAAAAACGTATGAAAAACATTTGCAGGAATTGGGTTTGTCCAGTCTAGTGAAAAGAAGGACATAATAGCAGTATTCCAATATTTGAGGGGCTGCCACAAAGATGGGTCAACCTATTCTCCAAAGCACGAGAAAGCAAGACAAGAAGCGATGGGTGGAAACTCATCAAGGAGAGAAGCAACCTAGAACTAAGGAGAAATTTCCTGATAATGAGGACAATTAACCAGTGGAATGGCTTGCCTTCAGAAGTTGTGGGTGCTTCATCACTGGAGGTTTTAAAGAAGAGACTGGACAGCCATTTGTCTGGAATGGTATAGGGTTTCCTGCCTGAGCAGAGGGCTGGACTAGAAGACCTCCAAGGTCCCTTTATTTTTTTATTTATTTTTTTATTTTGTCACAACATCATACAAAAAGATTATATAGTATATACACATATAAACATATATAGGAAGAAGAAAAGAAAAACAATAGGACAGGAACGGTAGGCACGTTTGTGCGCTTATGCACGCCCCTTATGGTCCTCTTAGGAATGGGGTGAGGTCAATAGTAGAAAGTTTTTGGTTAAAGCTATTAGGATTATGGGAAGAGACCACAGAGTCAGGTAAAGTATTCCAAGCACTGATGATTCTGTTGCAGAAGTCATATTTTCTGCAATCTAGATTAAAGCGGTTTACATTAAGTTTAAATCTATTGGTTGCCCTTGTATTATTGCAATTAAAGCTGAAGTAGTCTTTGACAGGAAGGACATTACAATAGATGATTCTGTGAGTTAAACTTAGGTCTTGTCGAAGGCGACGGAGTTCCAAGTTTTCTAAGCCTAGGATTTCAAGTCTGGTGGGATAAGGTATTTTGTTGTTTTCAGAGGAATGGAGAACTCTTCTTGTAAAATATTTCTGGACACGTTCAATTGTATTGATGTCAGAGATGTGGTGAGGGTTCCAAACAGGTGAGCTGTATTCTAGAATTGGTCTAGCAAATGTTTTATATGCTCTGGTTAGTAGTGTGGTGTTTTTGGAACCCTATTATTTGGAACCCTTCCAACCCTGTTATTTGTTATTCTGTTAAGATAGACAACTTCCTCCCTTAGATCCCCCTTTCTTCTGCTGTAGCTATCTTTGAATTTTCAGACCTCCAGACAAATGCTGCACCTCAAAATACAAATATTATTCTTTTTCTTTAAGAGTTCTGCGTAGAACTCTTAGGAGCAGAAGGACATTTATGAAGGAAGGGAGAAACGGAAAACCACTGAAAGAAGAACGAAGAAAGAAAAGCAAAGATCAGAGGCAGAGATTGAAAAGAAAATTGGAGCAAAAACGAGGTTCCCGAAAGACCCGTTGTTTGCTCAGCCGGCGAAGAAGTCCAAAATGGGAGTTGAAATTAGTATAATGGTTGATGAGAACCCAAAGACAAGAGTGCTATAGTCCTTTAATCAAGGGTTTGGCTGCACATAACAGTGACATCCTGTAATTGGCTTCTCATTTTTGATGTTTCAGTTATAGCTTCCTTTGTTTATCACGGCCCGGAGAGACAAAACCAGCGAAAGGGATGAGATGCTCAGATACAGATGTTAGTTCAGCTTGGAAGATAAATGTTGAAAACACCCAGCCATCCCAGTTTCAGAGGAAGTTGGTTCAGAATGCAGCCGCGCGGGTGATAGAGGGAGCCACTCGTGGCTCCCATATAACACCGATCCTGCGCAGGCTGCACTGGCTACCTGTGGTTTTCCGAGTGCACTTCAAGGTGCTGGTTACCACCTTTAAAGCGCTCCATGGCATAGGACCGGGATATCTTCGGGACCGCCTTCTGCTACCACATGCCTCCCACCGGCCGGTATGCTCCCATAGAGAGGATCTTCTCAGGGTGCCGTCAGCCAAACAGTGTAGGCTGGCAACCCCAGGGGAGAGTTCTCGGTGGGGCACCTCCTCTGGAATGAGCTTCCCCAGGACTTGACAACTTCCTGACCTCCGGACCTTTACTTGTGAGCTTAAGACATATCTATTCTTCCGAGCAGGACTGGCTTAAATAGGGTTTTTAAACATGGATTTTATTGGGGTTTATTTTATATTTTGTATTGTATTTTAAATTTAGGCTATATTGAATAAGTTTTTTAAATAGTGTTTTTATTGTAATGTATTGTATTATTTTATCTGCCTGTTTACCGCCTTGAGTCCTTCGGGAGAAGGGCGGTATAAAAATTAAATAATAATAATAATAATAATAATAATAATTATTATTATTATTATTATTATAGGTAGCTTCTTCTTTCTTTCTTTTCTTTTTTACAATTCGCAGGGGGAAAAAATTGCAATGCCGTCGGAGCATCTGTCTACTCAAAGGCTGAATTTAGTCAGCCTTTCTCCAAAGAAACACGTGTGGGATTTCAGATATATGAAATGTGGATTATATATGTTCCTGTTATGGTTATGGAGCCTGCTTGGTCCGGTGAATAAGGCTCTAAACCAGTGGTAAAATCCAACTTTTTTTACTACCGGTTCTGTGGGCGTGGCTTGGTGGGCGTGGCAGGGGAAGGATACTGCAAAATCTCCATTCCCACCCCACTCTGGGGCCAGCCAGAGGTGGTATTTGCCGGTTCTCTGAACTACTCGAAATTTCCGCTACCGGTTCTCCAGAACCTGTCAGAACCTGCTGGATTTCACCCCTGCTCTAAACTGGAAACTGGGAGACGGTGAGTTCTAATCCTGCCTTAGACATGAAAGCCATCTGGGTGACCTTGGATCAATCACTAGGAGTCTGTGAGTTCTAGTCCTGAAAATTAGACACAAAAACCTACTGGGTGACTTTGGGCCGATCACCAGGAGATTGTGAGCTCTAGTCCTGCCTTAGGCATGGAAGTCAGCTTTAGGGACAATCACTTTCACTCAGCTTAACCAACCTCACAAGGTTGTTGTGGGGAAAATAGGAGGAAGAAGTACTGGGTATGAGAGACTTTCTTACTTTATAAGAAAAACGGGATAAGCACCAAACTAAAAGCAAATAAATACATTTCAGCCTTGATTGTTAGATGTAAGAAGACCCCAAATAGACAGAACGATAGAAACAGATGATGATTATAATTAATAAAAATACTGATTTCAAAATAATCTTTCTGCTTGTTTATTGAAAAAAAAATGCACATTTTGAGGTGTTGAACAAAAAATAAACCTAACAAAATCCAGCTTCCTAATGAAAAGAGGTTGTCAAATTGTTATTATATTGGGACTAAAATAAAATTGCAATAATGTTGGTGTATTAATCTTTGTGTTACTCTCCACCTATCTGGACTAGAAGGCCTCCAAGGTCCCTTCCAGCTCTATTCTGATTGATTGATTGATTGATTGATTGATTGATTGATTGATTATCTCGTTGTTGATGGCTGTTAGGGAGATGTTTTGTTCCTTTTTGGGGTTTTGATTGTCTCTTTTGAATGGCAGGTAAATGTTGTTTATCTCTATGTGTCTGTTGATGGTGGCTTTGCCTGAATGCCAGGATTCCAGGAATTCTCCAGAAATTGCAGTTCAATCCTGAGCTATAAATATCCTCTTCCATTTTTTTTTCCTTTTTATGGCTGGAGTAAAGATAATGTCCAAAAATGGCCTTGGTAAAAAAATAAAAATGGAGCCTGTCTAAAGGTTTCACAACGTGTCACATGAATTCCATCAGTAAGAGGTATAAATCACAGTTTATGATTTAGCCTGCTGTATGAAACTAGCTCACTGTACTTTATTTATTAAGCAAACCATGACCTAGCTTGTGGCATGAACAACGAGGCAGTTGGGGTAATAAATTTCTTCAGGATACTGAGTTAGTTCTCAAAAGGGGATGAAGTTCAACCAAATACAATATCATGAATTTTGGTTTTATTTTATTTTTAAAAATGTAATTTTTTTGGTGTTGTTCAATTTCCCATATATGCATGAAACACACTCATGTGGAAATTGTTGCTTCTGTTTCATCATAACTTTGTTAAGTGTCATCTGAAAAGCTTTGGAAACCCAAATTTTGGATGTGGAATTAAATTTATGAATGTCCACCTGATCCTTATCCAAAAACTTTCTGTATTTCAAGCTTGGAGCACAGCAGAATAGAACAGAATAGAATTGTTATTGGCCAAGTGTGATTGGACACACAAGGAATGTGTCTTGGTGCATATGCTCTAATGTAAATGTAGGAGATAACCAGGCTGAGCCTGAGGGAGCGGTCAAACATGTCATTAGTCTCAAATCCCTTCACAACCGCAAGATATCTCAGCTCAGTCCACCTTCAATTCCATTTTTTTTTTTTGTTGTTTACATTTATACCCCGCCCTTCTCCGAAGACTCAGGGCGGCTTACAATGTATAGGGCAATAGTCTCATTCTATTTGTATATATTTACAAAGTCAACTTATTGCCCCCCCAACAATCTGGGTCCATTGACTCTTAGGTAAAGATAAAGGTAAAGGTTCCCCTCGCACATATGTGATAGTTGTTCCCGACCCTAGAGGGCATTGTTCATCTCCGTTTCAAAGCCGAAGGGCCAGCACTGTCTGAAGATGTCTCCATGGTCATATGGGCGGCATGACTAAACACCAAAGGCGCATGGAGACATGGGACAGAGAATATTAGAGTTGGAAGAAACCTTGGAGGTCTTCTAGTACAGGGGTCTCCAACCTTGGCAACTTTAAGCCTGGTGGACTTCAACTCCCAGAATCCCCCAGCCAGCAAAGCCAGGCGAAGTCTACCAGGCTTAAAGTTGCCAAGGTTGGAGACCCCTGTTCTAGTACAACCCGCTGCTCAAGTAGGAGACCTTATACCAATGTTGTTGAACCTTTTTGGCACCAAGTGCCGAAACAGGGGAGGTGGATGCCCAAAAGTGGAAGAGCAGCTGCCCAGTGCAAATGCGCGTGCTAAGAAGATGATCTCCTGGTTTCCGGCACACACATGTGCACCAGCCTCCTGGTCTTCCGATTTCTGGCGTTCGTGCACACACGAAGACCAGCTGGTCCTTGCGTTGGAACACAGAAGAGCAACAGGCAACAGCTCGCATTCCCGGAGAGATGACTCTGCGTGTCCCTTCCGGTACGCGTGCCATAAGTTCGCCATCATGGCCTTATACCATTCCAAATAAGTGTCTTTCCAGTCTCTACTTGAAAACTTCTTAAGATGGGAGATTGTGATCCTGAATCCTGATCCTGACAACATAACATAACATAACATAACATAACATCAGAGTTGGAAGGGACCTTGGAGGCCTTCTAGTCCAACCCCCTGCCCAGGCAGGAAACCCTACACCATCTCAGTCAGATGGTTATCCAACATTTTCTTAAAAATTTCCAGTGTTGGAGCATTCACAACTTCTGAAGGCAAGTTGTTCCACTTATTAATTGTTCTAACTGTCAGGAAATTTCTCCTTAGTTCTAAGTTGCTTCTTTCCTTGATCAGTTTCCACCCATTGCTTCTTGTTCTACCCTCAGGTGCTCTGGAGAACAGCCCGACTCCCACTTCTCTGTGGCAGCCCCTGAGATATTGGAACACTGCTATCATGTCTCCCCTGGTCCTTCTTTTTGTTAAACTAGACATACCCAGTTCCTGCAACCGTTCTTCATATGTTTTATCCTCCAGTCCCCTAATCATCTTTGTTGCTCTTCTCTGCACTCTTTCTAGAGTCTCAACATCTTTTTTACATCGTGGCGACCAAAACTGGATGCAATATTCCAAGAGATTGTGCTCTCGAATCCTGATCCTAAACCTGATGGTTATTCTTTAGTTCAACAACGTCTTCTCTCTTAACTAAATGAAGTTCTTCTTGTGTTAATTGTGATGTCCTTGTTAATTGTTGGTAACAATGATTACCAACCTGCCTTCCATTGTGGACCTGTGTACTGCACAAGTCAAAAAGAGGGCTGTGAAAATATTTACAGACCTCTCATATCTTGGATATAAACTGTTTCAACTCCTACCCTCAAAATGACACTATAGAGCATTGCACATCCAAACAACTAGACACAAGGACAGTTTTTCCCTGAAGGCCATCACTCTGCTAAACAAATAACTCCCTCAACACTGTCAAACTAGTTACTAAGTCTGCATTACTATTAATCTTCTCATCGTTCCCATCACCCATCTCCTTCCACTTATGACTGTACGACTGTAACTTTGCTGCTTGTATCCTTACGATTTATATTGATATTGATTGTTCCTGATTGCTTATTTGTTCCCTATGACTATCATTAAGTGTCATACCTTAGAATTCTTGATGAACGTATCTTTTCTTTTATGTACCCTGAAAGCATGTGCATCAAGACAAATTCCGTGTGTCCAATCACACTTGGCCAATAAAAAATTCTATTCTATTCTATTCTTGTTGGCCATAATATCAAAGCAGATGACCTTGGCTACCTCTTGAAATTATTTTCAACTTGCTCCTCTGATCTTCAGCCCTGAGTTATCCTGCTGGTTTTAACCAGGTCAAATCCTGCTTAGCCTTTGCAAAAAAAAGAAAAAAAAAATCACTCGAGAGTTGCTAGCTGTATTCAAATTCCATATCTGAGTACCTTTGAAGGACAGTTTGAGCCAACATCTATTAACTTGTTTTTCTTTTTCCAATTTACAAAATGTATAAGGAAGAAAAATATAAGGAAAAATGTATAAGAAACGCCCAACTCCCCCAAAAATGCAACTTTTGGTAGTGTATGACAAAAACACAAGCAAGAATATAATAGACCTCATGAAAACAATCAACAATTGCAACGAAATCCAGCAGTACATATTGCAGATAGTCCTCAACTTACGACCATAATTGAGCCTAAAATTTCTGTTGCTAATATCCTTCCCCCCAGGAGTGGGGTGGGAATGGGGATTTTGCAGCATCCTTCTCCTGCCATGCCCACCAAGCCACACCCACAGTGGTAAAAAAAAAATTGGATTTCACCACTGCCTGTAACTGTTATTTTCCATCATTTGATCATTTCCCGATCGAAGGCAAAGGGCAGGGGAGAAGTACTTTCAAAGGAGTTAAGAAAATAGCCACCCTCTGATACAATTTGGATAACTCAGAGGGGAGGTGGAAGAAAAGAAAGCATACACACGAAAGAAATAATAATGGAAGGGCTTTCATTCGCTTCAACCGAGGTAGCCAATTTAAATTTCCATAAAGGAAGCGCTGATGTGTGTCCCAGCGAGATGAAGTGTCAAATCAAGCTACTCTTCGGTGTTAAACTATCATCCTTTTCGCCCCCACGAAATCAAGTTTCCTTAACAATCAGGAACAATGATCGCGGTATAATCAAAATAATACTGAATCCTCACTTTGGGGCCAACGGTAAGCCATTTTCAGCTCTCGTAGGCTCAAAGGAAACAAATGTGAAGAGAAATTCAATTTGTCATTTGCTCCAGGGGTGGGAGTCACATACGGTAGCAACCGGTTCGCCCAGCGCTGGAAATGTGAGTGCGCGTGCCATCTGCACATATGTGTGGCATGACACAACACGGCAATTCGCTCGCCCACACCATCCTCATGCGTGAGACGTTAAACAACATGCCAATTCACTCATGCGCACCATCCCCACAAGCGTGCAGTGTCCAAAGCACAGCGATATAGGAAGGGATTGCGCCCGGGCGGCAGGTCACCACTACCGGTTCGTCCGAACTGGTCTGAACCGACTGAATCGCACCTCTGATTTGTTCGCCTCCTGGAAGATTCCTGTTGTGCCTCACCTGCCCCCCCCACCTCTCCGCAGCAGGGCCCCTCTCATCTCCTGCTATCTCAGCCAGAGACTGATAATGAAGACGGCTGGCCTGGCATGCCTCCAGACCCCAGTCCTAGCACCATGCCCGGACAGACTGAGCAAGACAAATGGCCTGGCATGCCTCCAGCCCCCAGCCCTGGCACCATGCCCGGACAGACCGAGCAAATAAACCTCCCCCCCCCCATAGTGTGTGAGCATGAGGAGCATGAAGCTGGAGGGTGGACAGATCCACGCTTCCGGAGAATGGAGAGCCGACGTCAGCAAAAGGAAGGGAGGGGCAGGCCTGGATAAGTGCTGAGTCATGGAGCCACACCCCATAGCCTATATAAAGGATCTGCTTTCTGGCATTCTCTGAGTCAGGCAAAGTCTCATCTGGTTGCTGAAGTCACAACTTGGATTCCTGCCTGCCCTGAGAACTCTGACAGGAATTTGGGAAAACTGCAGAGGCTTCGTGGCCACGCTTGATACAGACTTTCCAGACCCAGCCATCAGAGGAGAAGTGGGACACGACAAGTCCATTGGCTTCTTGGAAGGGGCATTTTGTGAGGCTTTTCGCGGCGTCTGAGGAAAGCAACTTGCTTTGTGAACAACGCTCTGTGGGTGTCTTGCAGGCTGAAGAACCGGGAACAACTTTGTGTGTCTTCACATCGACTTGTGTTCCAGCAGTATCCTTGTTTGTTTGTTTTATTATTATTATGAGGAAAGTCTAAAGGATTTCAAGAACAATCTTATTTAGGAGCTGGGCTGCAAACACATAGATCAGGTGCCTCTAAACTTGTCAATTTGTGGCCGTCAGTTCCCAGTATTCCCCAGCCAGTGTGATCCGAATGGAAATTAGGTGGAAGCGAAGACCTACAGCAAATGTTCCTCTTTGTTGCCGTTTAAAGTCTGGACTATTGCAATGCTGTCTACATGGAGCTTCCCTTGAAGAGCACCCAAAGACTCCAATTAGTTCAGAATGCGGCCGCGCGGGTGATAGAGGGAGTGACTCGTTGCTCCCATATAACACCTCTCCTGCGCAGGCTGCACTGGCTTCCGGTGGTCTTTCGGGTGCAATTCAAGGTGTTAGTTACCACCTTTAAAGCGCTCCATGGCATAGGACCGGGTTACTTATGGGACCGCCTGCTGCTACCGGCGATCTCCCATCGACCAGTGTGCTCCCATAGGGAGGTTCTCCTCAGGGTGCCGTCGGCCAGTCAATGTCAGCTGGCGGCGCCCAGGGGGAGGGCCTTCTCTGTGGGGGCACCAACCCTCTGTAACCAAGTTACCATCAGGTATCCGTCAACTCCCTGATCTTCGGACCTTTCGACGCAAGCTGAAAACATTTTTGTTTCACCGTGCAGGACTGGCCTAGTGGGGTTTTAATAAGGGGGTTTTATTGGTTTTAAGTTCTTCAACCAACTCTAAATTTTCCTTTTAAACTGGTTTTAAAAATTGTACTAATTGTTTTTAACTTTGGCTGTAAACCGCCCTGAGTCCTTTGGGAGAAGGGCGGTATAGAAATTGAAACAATAAATAAATAACTAAATAAATAATGATCTTCTGCTCCTGTGTTGTAATGTGGACTGGGTTCTTGGGAAGTACGGGTGCATTCCAGAGGAGCAAGAGACAACTCAGTTCAAGTACTTTGGGGTCTTTGATGCTCTCTGAGCTTGGTTGTTTTCTTGCAGACATTTCATTACCCAACTAGGGAATATCTTCAGTGCTAGAAGGGAATGGGGTTTGCTCTCTTTTTATATACTATTGGCTTACCCTGCCAGAGTTGATGGGAGTATCTTACATCTACATCTATATCTATATCATCTATATCTATATCTATCTATATCTGTATCTGTATCTATATCTCTAATCTATCTATCTATCTATCATCTATCGATCTATCGATCTATCTATCTATCTATCTATCTATCTTTCTATCTATCTATCTATCTATCTATCTTTCTATCTATCTATCTATCTATCTATCTATCTATCTATATCTATCTATATGTCATATCTATCAATGTCATATATCTACCTATCTCTATTTTCTGTCTATCGTACGTACGTATGTATGTATGAATGTATTTTTCTCTCTCTCTCTCTCAAACCAACCTTGACAGGACAAGCCAGTAGTATATCAAAAACAGAAAACCCCACTCTCTTCTAGAACTGGAGATGTTACCCAGATGAATGATGAAACATCTGGAAGAATCCTGTCGTGTCCCACTCCTCCGCTGACGGCCAGGTCAGGGAAATCCGAATCAGGCGTGCCTCTGCAGCTCTGCCCAAAGTCCTAGCAAAGTCCTCAGAGCAGGCAGGAGACCAGTAAGTGACTTCAGCAAGATAAGTTCGACTTTGCCTGACTCAGAGACTGCCAGAAAGCAGATCCTTTATATAGGCCATGGGGTGTGGCTCCATGACTCAGCACTCATTAAGGCCTGCCCCTCCCTTCCTTCTGTTGCCTCCGCCTATCCAATCTTCTGATGCGAGGGTCACTCCAATCAGCTGTTGGAAGTAAACTTTCCTCAGGCTCACATGCTGTGGAGGAGGGGGAGGGGTCTAGCTGCTCGGTTTGCCTGGGCATGGAGCCAGGGCTGGGACCGGGGGATGCTCCCTCCTCTGCAGCCTGCTTGGGCATGGAGCCAGGGCTGGGACCGGGAGGCATACATTCCTCCGTGTTCGGGAGCAGATAAGCAAACACCGGCTGCGGTGAGAGCGGACAAGACACAACAAATCCAGTTGCATCCCTTCCTGGACCGGGATGCCCTATGCACGGTCACTCAGGCTCTCGTTACCTCTCGTCTGGACTACTGCAATGCTCGCTACATGGGGCTCCCTTGAAGAGCACCGGAGACTTCAGCTAGTCCAGAATGCGGCTGTGGGTTATTGAGGGCGGTTGGAGCTCCCGTAACACCTATCCTGCGCAGACTGCACTGGCCACCTGTCGTTTTCCGGGTGCGCTTCAAGGTATTGGTTACCACCTTTAAAGCGCTCCATGGCTTAGGACCGGGCTACTTATGGGACCGCCTACTGCCGGCCTCTATCTCCCAGCGTCCGGTGCGTTCCCACAGAGAGGGACTCCTCAGGGTGCCGTCAGCCAAACAATGTCGACTGGCGGCCCCAGGGGAGGGCCTTCTGTGGGGCACCAACCCTCTGTAACCAAGTTACCATCAGGTATCCGTCAACTCCCTGATCTTCGGACCTTTCGACGCAAGCGGAAAACATTTCTATTTCACCGTGCAGGACTGGTCTAGTGGGGTTTTAATAAGGGGTTTTATTGGTTTTAAGTTCTTCAACCAACTCTAAATTTTCCTTTTAAACTGGTTTTAAAATTGTACTAATTGTTTTTACTTTGGCTGTAAACTGCCCTGAGTCCTTTGGGAGAAGGGCGGTATAGAAATTGAAACAATAAATAAATAAAATAAATAATGATCTTCTGCTCCTGTGTTGTAATGTGGACTGGGTTCTTGGGAAGTACGGGTGCATTCCAGAGGAGCAAGAGACAACTCAGTTCAAGTACTTTGGGGTCTTTGATGCTCTCTGAGCTTGGTTGTTTTCTTGCAGACATTTCATTACCCAACTAGGGAATATCTTCAGTGCTAGAAGGGAATGGGGTTTGCTCTCTTTTTATATACTATTGGCTTACCCTGCCAGAGTTGATGGGAGTATCTTACATCTACATCTATATCTATATCATCTATATCTATATCTATCTATATCTGTATCTGTATCTATATCTCTAATCTATCTATCTATCTATCATCTATCGATCTATCTATCTATCTATCTATCTATCTATCTATCTATCTATCTATCTATCTATCTATCTATCTTTCTATCTATCTATATGTCATATCTATCAATGTCATATATCTACCTATCTCTATTTTCTGTCTATCGTACGTACGTATGTATGTATGAATGTATTTTTCTCTCTCTCTCTCTCAAACCAACCTTGACAGGACAAGCCAGTAGTATATCAAAAACAGAAAACCCCACTCTCTTCTAGAACTGGAGATGTTACCCAGATGAATGATGAAACATCTGGAAGAATCCTGTCGTGTCCCACTCCTCCGCTGACGGCCAGGTCAGGGAAATCCGAATCAGGCGTGCCTCTGCAGCTCTGCCCAAAGTCCTAGCAAAGTCCTCAGAGCAGGCAGGAGACCAGTAAGTGACTTCAGCAAGATAAGTTCGACTTTGCCTGACTCAGAGACTGCCAGAAAGCAGATCCTTTATATAGGCCATGGGGTGTGGCTCCATGACTCAGCACTCATTAAGGCCTGCCCCTCCCTTCCTTCTGTTGCCTCCGCCTATCCAATCTTCTGATGCGAGGGTCACTCCAATCAGCTGTTGGAAGTAAACTTTCCTCAGGCTCACATGCTGTGGAGGAGGGGGAGGGGTCTAGCTGCTCGGTTTGCCTGGGCATGGAGCCAGGGCTGGGGCCGGGGGATGCTCCCTCCTCTGCAGCCTGCTTGGGCATGGAGCCAGGGCTGGGACCGGGAGGCATACATTCCTCCGTGTTCGGGAGCAGATAAGCAAACACCGGCTGCGGTGAGAGCGGACAAGACACAACAAATCCAGTTGCATCCCTTCCTGGACCGGGATGCCCTATGCACGGTCACTCAGGCTCTCGTTACCTCTCGTCTGGACTACTGCAATGCTCGCTACATGGGGCTCCCCTTGAAGAGCACCCGGAGACTTCAGCTAGTCCAGAATGCGGCTGCGCGGGTTATTGAGGGAGCGGTTCGGAGCTCCCACGTAACACCTATCCTGCGCAGACTGCACTGGCCACCTGTCGTTTTCCGGGTGCGCTTCAAGGTATTGGTTACCACCTTTAAAGCGCTCCATGGCTTAGGACCGGGCTACTTATGGGACCGCCTACTGCCGGCCTCTATCTCCCAGCGTCCGGTGCGTTCCCACAGAGAGGGACTCCTCAGGGTGCCGTCAGCCAAACAATGTCGACTGGCGGCCCCCAGGGGGAGGGCCTTCTCTGTGGGGGCTCCCACCCTGTGGAACGAGCTTACCCCGGGCTTCGACAACTACCTGACCTTAGGACCTTTCGCCGCGAACTTAAAACTTATTTATTTCATATGGCTGGACTGGCCTGATTTTAAATTTTAAATATTTTAATTGTGGGTTTTAAATTCCTGTCATTTTTATGGGGTGTAATGGTATTTTAAATTCTCTGGCATATCGAATCAGTTTTTTAAGGGTTGTTTTAATTATGGTGTATGTTTCTGTTTGTATTTTATTGGCCTGTTCACCACCCTGAGTCCTTCGGGAGAAGGGCGTATACAAATTAAAACATGATTATTATTATTATTATTATTATTATTATTATTATTATTATTATTATTATTATTATTATTATTATTATTATTATCATCATCATTATCATCATCATTATTATTATTATTATTATTATTATTATTATTATTATTATTATTATTATTATTATTATTATTAAGAAAACCACCAAGCTCAGAAGGTATCAAGGATCTCACAGTTCAATCCTGAGCTACCAATATCCTCTTCTATTGGTTAGTTTGCGTGACAGAAATATGAAGATGGTTCCTTCCTAATAGTTCCCAGGGTATATGCTTTGGTTGGAGGGGCGGGATGTATTTGCAATAGAACATAGAATCCTAGAGCAGGAAAGGACCGTGGAGGACTTCTAGACAGTCCTCCAAACAGAAGACTATATGATTCCAGACAAATGGCTGTCCAATCTTAAAAACGTCCAGTCTATGGAGCACCCAATTTCCAGAGGTAAGCAGTTCCACTGATTGAATTGTTCTCACAGTCAGGAAGATTCTCCTTAATTCTAGGTTAGCTCTCTCTTTGTTAAGTTTCCATTCATTGCTTCTTGTCCTGGCCTCAGGTGCTTTGGCGAATAGGTCGATCCCCTCTTCTCTGTGACCATCTCTCAAGTATTGGAAGTCAGCTATCAAGTCATCCCCAGTCCATCTCTTCATTAGACTGGATATACCACCTAGTTTCTTCAATTACTGAGGGAAACAAAGTGTTGTGACTCGTCCTCCCTCCTCTCCTCAGCCGGGCCTCTCCCATCTCCAACCGGGCCTTTTATCAGACTCCGAGTCTGATAATGAAGATGAATGGCCTGTCATGACTCCAGCCCCCAGCCCTGGCCCCATGCCCGGACAGGATTCAAGGAGTGAAAGGAGAAGCCCAATAAACCTCACTCATACAGCGTGTGTTCCTTTGGCTCAGCCTTCAGAGCAGGAAGCCAGCAGGTGGTGGAATTACCCGGGCCTACTCCCTCTGACCCCTCCCTTTCCCAGACGCTGACAGCAGATCCAGCTGAAGACAATTCGGAGATCTGAGAGGCGACGCCTCTTCCGGAGTTCTGAGAGGTGATGCCAGCAGAAGGAAGGGTGGGGCTGGCCTGGATAAATGCTGAGTCATGGAGCCACACTCCACAGCCTATATAAAGGACCTGCTTTTGGCATTCCAACCTTGAGTCAAGCAAAGTCTCATCTAGTTTGCTGATATCGGACCCTACTGCTGAAGTCACAACTTGGACTCCTGCCTGCCCCGATAAACCTCGAAGGTACTTGGCAAGCTGCAGAGGCTTTGTTGCCAAGTTTCTTACGGACTTCCTTGACTCGTTCGTCGGAGTGGGAGTGGGGCACAACACAAAGCCTATGAGGTCAGTTCAGCTGTAAGAGAGTGATTGGTCCCAAGTCATCCAGTTTATGTCAACTCGCCAGGCATCCCTGGCCTGCTCTCGATTTGCCATAGGCCAGGGGGGATGGAAAACCGGCGAAATGGCACAGCAGCCAAAGACAGATGCACATTCCATGCTTATCCCTCTCAAGGCTGTATCCCAAGGTTACCTACAGCAGCCAAGGGGATTGACCTCTACAACCTGGGAAATTGCTCCATTGGAGAATGTGATTGATTGACACACCCTGGGGTTAGGAGGGAAACAGGGTCATAACTGGAGCATAAATTACATAGGGTCAGAGCTGGCTTCACTTGGGAATGTGCAGACATGAAACTCCTAATAAATAACTGGATTTCTTTTGAAGCTTGGCTCAGACTCATGATTTAGTTAGGACATCAGTCGGAACCCTGACAGTTTATTTCCATAGCAGAAGGTGGACTGGGTCTTCCTGTCTGAGTTCAACATCTTTATCACTCCAACAATCTCCAGCTAAGGAAAACCCACTCTAGCCTTTTAGCCACCACAATGTCTCCATGGCAACTTCATCCACACAATGTCTTCATGAGTAGACGTCAGCTAGCATAGCTCCTCTCATAATGGGAGAGCTCAGCAACTTTCCTTTTGCTACTTCCTACCCTTCAAACTACCATTAAAGGAAAAACCCCTCAGATCCTGGATATAAACTGGTCATAAACTACTGTTGTGACTCCAGCCCCTGAACCTGGCCCCATACCCGAAAGTGACTCCGAGAGTGAGGGGGAAGGGCCAGTAAGGCTTACCTCGGGAGCACCAATTCCTTTGGCCCGGCTCCAGGAGCCAGAACCAGACCAGTCGGAGGACATAATGAGGCCGTCATCCCCTGATTCCTCCCTTCCCCAGGCTATGCCTTCAGATCCAGCTGATAATGATAATCAAGCTTGGATCAACCCGCACTTCAGAAGATCAGGCGGCGACATCAAAGGGAAGGATATATAAGGAGCTTTGGGACTGCTCTCACTCCACGGGAAGCAAAAGCTAGCTGAACTGTTTCAAAAAGAGCTGAAAGTCTTGCTCCGTGAGTCACTTGTTTGAACTTTGGCAGGCAGCTGCGATTTCTCTGCCAGGACTGATAAGAGCTGTGAATCCACTGACTGAAGGCCAACTCATTGATCCGAAGTGGGGAAGGAGACAGAACAACTACAGACTCCTCACATCCTGGGAATAAATTTTTTCAACTTCTTCCCTCAAGACGACACTATGAGGCATTGCACACCAAAACAGCTAGACACAAGGACAGTTTTTCCCCCTCATGCCATCACTCTGCTAAACAACTAATTCCCACAACACTTTTTCTATGCCCTGGGATGTCAAACTAACTATTAGGGCTGTATTACTATTATCCTTCTCATCTTTCCTATAAGCTATAAGATCCTTTAGCATCTTATGACTATAACTTCATGGTTTGTACCTTATGATGTATGTTGATTGCTTTATTTAGGATCCTATGACTGTAACTGAGTGTTGCATCTTATGATTTATGATGGTATTTTATGATTATGATAATAATTTATCACATGCTGCTTGTATGTACACTGAGAGCTTATGTAGCAGAGACAAATTCCTTGTGTGTCCAATCACTCCTATTCTATTCTATTCTGTTCTGTTCTGTTCTGTTCCGTTCCGTTCCGTTCCGTTCCGTTCCGTTCCGTTCCATTCCATTCTACTCTACTCTACCCTACCCTACTCCACTCCACTTCACTCCATATTTTCCTTCTCTTCTCTTCTCTTCTCTTCTCTTCTCTTCTCTTCTCTTCTCTTCTCTTCTCTTCTCCTCTCCTTTCCTCCCTTCCCTTCCCTTTCCTTCCCTTCCTTTCCCTTCCCTTCCCTTCTGCATTTTGTTCTATTCTGCATTCTGTTCTATTTTGCGTTCTATTCTATTCCATTCTGTTCCATTCTGTTCTATAGAAGCCTGGCTCAATATGTTGGCAACCCTTCTTAGATTCCACCAGTTCTCCACCCTTTGTCAGAAGAAAACCCTAATCAACACTGTAGTTTCCTGCTCGGTAAATGCCTCACAGGGGATCAGCAAGCATTGATTTTCTTAAATATATGTTTAAAAATAATCTAAACACTCCACCATCTGTTTGTGGATCGAGCGGTGTTGACTTGCAAAGGATTCAGCCCTGTAAGTCAAGAGCTTTTGTGTTTAATGAGGGCAGAGGCCTCTGGATGCTGAGGCTTCTATGAGAAACCTCTCTTTAAATTTTCAGACGCTGGCAGGGAAACAGCTTTGTTCCCGGGGAGGGGAGATGCAGAGCAAAAGAGGCAGGCAGGCAGATCATCCTCTAGATATTCCTTCCACCTTTCCAGAAACAAAGCAGAGAGGAGGAGAACCTCTCACAATTCTGTAAATGGCAACTTTGTGGTGCCTTGTGCATCAGGTCTAATTTTTTTTATTGTGGAGATGTTCTGCATAGTAACTTCCTCTCTCTCTCTCTCTCTCTGTATTTCTTTCTATGTGTGTGTTTCTCTCTCTCTGCCTCTGTCTCTCTCTCTCTCTCACTGTGTGTGGGTGTCTGTCTCTCTGTGTGTATCTGTCTGTCTCTTTCTCTGTCTGTCTGTGTGTGTGTCTCTCTCTCTCTTTGTGTGCATCTCTGTCTATTTGTCTCTGTGTGTGTGTCTCTGTCTTTCTATGTCTCTCCCTCTGTCTCCCTCTGTGTGTGTGTGTCTCTCTCTCTCTGTGTGTGTGTGTATCTGTCTCTATATGTGTCCCTCTTTGTGCATCTCTCTCTCTCTCTCTCTCTCTGTGTCTCTCTCTCTCTCTTTGTGTGTGTGTCTTTCTCTGTGTGTCTCTCTGTCTTTCTATGTCTCTCTCTATGTTTCTCTCTCTCTGTGTGTGTGTGTGTATGTGTGTCTCTGTCTTTCTATGTCTCTCTCTCTGTGTCTCTCTCTCTCTCTGTGTGTATCTCTCTCTGTCTCTCTGTCTCACTCTCTCTCTCTGTGTCTCTGTCTCTTTCTCCCTGTGTGTGTGTGTCTCTCTCTGTCTTTCTATGTCTCTCTCTATGTCTGTCTGTCTGTCTTTCTGTCTCTCTCTCTCTCTCTCTCTCTCTGTCTCTGTTTCTGTCTCTGTCTTTCTCTCTCTCTCTCTCTCTCTCTCTCTGTCTCTCTTTGTCGCTCTCTCTGTCTCTGTCTGTGTGTGTGTGTGTGTGTGTGTGTGTGTGTGAGAGAGAGAGAGAGAGAGAGAGAGAAAGAGAGAGGGAGGGAGATGTATTTACTAATTTATCCAATTTATGCCCACTGCAACCACAAGAGGCTCATAGTGTAGTGAGGAACAACAAGCACATTTAAATAATGCATCGATGGGCCTAAACTATAAAACCATAAATATCATAAAAGCAATCAAAAGGAGCACCCTAGTGATCACCCTGCTGCAGCTAACCAAGACTGAGTTTGGACCGGCTAATCAAGGCTTGCATAATTAACAATGACTGATAAACGGAGGTTATCAGACTTTAGATTACAGTGCTCCAACCTGGAGACCTCAGACAGCTGCGAAAGAGGTTGGCTGGCCCACTCAACCACGAAGACAGAACCACGGTTACTGTCCACCAAAGCCCACGTTTCCTGGTTAATGTCGCTTTCTTAAGCTCTCTTCTTCCACAGATCATTCCTTAAGTCACGGTTGGCCATTCGAAGGACCTTTAAACCTGGTTTTGTCAAGTGGCTTTTAGGGGATCTGATAATGGAGTGGAGCCAGTTGATGGCGGCACGATTGTACGTCCAATAGGGTCTCTCCTATGCTTTTTCACTTCTTTCCATTTTTTAAAAAAATTGAAATTAGTTGCTTTTTTAAAATGGCTTTTAGATACTTGGATTGTATTCTTACGTACACCAGCCAGAGTCACTATTTAAGATGGGAAGCTATGGATGGATAGATGAATGGATAGATTAAAAAGGAAAGGGAGGGAGGGAGGGAGGAAGGAGATAAATGGAGAGGGAGGAAGGAGAGAGGAAGGGAGGAAGGAGATAAATGGAGAGGAAAGAAGGGAGGAAGGAAGGAAGGAGATAAATGGAGAGGAAGGAAAGAAGGGAGGAAGGAGATAAATGCAAGGGAGGGAGGAAGGAGGGAGGGAGGAAGGAGATAAATGGAGAGGAAGAAAGGGAGGAAGGAAGGAGATAAATGGAGAGGAAAGAAAGAAGGAAGAAGGAGATAAATGGAGAGGTAGGAAGGAAAGAGGGAGGGAGGGAGGGAGGGAGGGAGGGAGGGAGGGAGGAAGGAAGCTCATGGATTCTCCAAAATATAATCCATATAATTTATTCCCTCTGGTCTCAGCATTAGGGCTCATCACCTGTTTTTATTATTATTATTATTATTATTATTATTATTATTATTATTATTATTATTATTATTATTATTATTATTATCATCATCATCATCATCATCATCATCATCATCATCATTATTATTATTATACTTGTTTCCTTTATGGTGGTCTGCCCTTATTATATTTCCACAGCAACCCTGTGAGGTAGGCCAGCCTGAGCCAGCGACTGGCCTCAAAACCTCCAGTAAATCCAGATCTCCTGGCTCTTCCTCTTCCTTCCCTTTGGCCGTGGGTTCTGGAGACGCTGACAATGGAGCTCTCCTGTTTGCCACCAATGCAAACAATAATATATGGCTGGATCCTGGGAAACTTCATTACTGTTTTAGTCTCTCCTCCTATAATGACTTAATGAAAGAGTGCAGAGAAGAGCAACCAAGAGGATTAGGGGGACTGGAGGCTAAAACATATGAAGAATGATTGCAGGAACTGGGTAGGTCTAGTTTAATGAAAAGAAGGACTAGGGGAGACTTGAAAGCAGTCTTCCAATATCTGAGGGGTTGCCACAAAGAAGAGGGAGTCAAACTATTCTCCAAAGCACCTGAGGGTAGAACAAGAAGCAATGGGTGGAAACTGATCAAGGAGAGAAGCAACTTAGAACTAAGGAGAAATTTCCTGACAGTTAGAACAATTAATAAGTGGAACGACTTGCCTGCAGAAGTTGTGAATGCTCCAACACTGGAAGTTTTTAAGAAAATGTTGGATAACCATTTGTCTGAAATGGTGTAGGGTTTCCTGCCTGGGCAGGGGGTTGGACTAGAAGGCCTCCAAGGTCCCTTCCAACTCTGTTGTTATATTATATTACGATTAGGGGACTGGAGGCTAAAACATATGAAGAACGGTTGCAGGAATTGGGTATGTCTCATTTAATCAAGATAAGGATCAGGGATGAAATGACAGTAGTATCAGAAGATATGTAAATTTGTATATAGACTGAGGAATATATGATATAGTAACTTGAACTAGACCTAAATGTTAGAAACCAGAGACGTAGAGCAATGTCCATTGTTTTTGTTTGCTTTTAAAACCAGTATTTTTTTTCTAAATTAAAAAAAAAAGATAGCAGTGTTTCAATATCTCAGGGGTTGCCACAAAGAAGAGGGAGTCAAACTATTCTCCAAAGCACCTGAGGGTAGAACAAGAAGCAATGGGTGGAAACTGATCAAGGAAAGAAGCAACTTAGAACTAAGGAGAAATTTCCTGACAGTTAGAACAATTAATAAGTGCAACGACTTGCCTGCAGAAGTTGTGAATGCTCCAACACTGGAAGTTTTAAGAAAATGTTGGATAACCATTTGTCTGAAATGGTGTAGGGTTTCCTGCCTGGGCAGGGGGTTGGACTAGAAGGCCTCCAAGGTCCCTTCCAACTCTGTTGTTATATTATATTACGATTAGGGGACTGGAGGCTAAAACATATGAAGAACGGTTGCAGGAATTGGGTATGTCTCATTTAATCAAGATAAGGATCAGGGATGAAATGACAGTAGTATCAGAAGATATGTAAATTTGTATATAGACTGAGGAATATATGATATAGTAACTTGAACTAGACCTAAATGTTAGAAACCAGAGACGTAGAGCAATGTCCATTGTTTTTGTTTGCTTTTAAAACCAGTATTTTTTTTCTAAATTAAAAAAAAAAGATAGCAGTGTTTCAATATCTCAGGGGTTGCCACAAAGAAGAGGGAGTCAAACTATTCTCCAAAGCACCTGAGAGTAGAACAAGAAGCAATGGGTGGAAACTGATCAAGGAAAGAAGCAACTTAGAACTAAGGAGAAATTTCCTGACAGGTGGAAGTCCCAAAGATGCTCTTTCAGGAGGCAACTGAACTTTCTTGTTGTTGTTTTTTCTTTGAAGACGTTTCGCTTCTTCAATCATTACCAGCTGTTTGCAAGGAATATAAATCCTTCCATTCCCCACTATCATGTCACAGCTGGAGAAGCTTCTTGGATGAAAAGCGACACATCTTCAAAGAAAAAAACAACAACAAGGAAGTCCAGTTGCCACCTTAAAAAGCACCTTTGGCACAACCATGTCCTGGATAACTGAGAAGCTCTACAGATTTTTGGCCATTGAAACAATTAACCAGAAGTTGTGGGTGCTCCATCACTGAAGCCTTTTAAGAAGAGACTGGACAGACACTTATAATAATAACAACAGAGTTGGAAGGGACCTTGGAGGCCTTCTAGTCCAACCCCCTGCCCAGGCAGGAAACTCTACACCATCTCAGACAGATGGTTATCCAACATCTTCTTAAAAGTTTCCAGTGTTGGAGCATTCACAACTTCTGCAGGCAAGTTGTTCCACTTATTGATTGTTCTAAATTTCTCCTTAGTTCTAGGTTGCTTCTCTCCAAGTTTCCACCCATTGCTTCTTGTTCTGCCCTCAGGTGCTTTGGAGAATAGTTTGACTCCCTCTTCTTTGTTGCAGCCCCTGAGATATTGGAACACTGCTATCATGTCTCCCCTAGTCCTTCTTTTCATTAAACTAGACATACCCAGTTCCTGCAACCGTTCTTCATATGTTCTAGCCAGTGGTGGGATTCAGCCAGTTCGCACCACTTCGGGAGAACCGGTTGTTAACTTTCTGAGCAGTTTGGCAAACTGGTTGTTGGAAGAAATCATTAGGGCAGAGAACTGGTTGTTAAATTACTTGAATCCCACCACTGGTTCTAGCCAATGGTATGATAAGGTCTCTTGCTTGAGCAGGGGGCTGGACTAGAAGACCTCCAAGGTCCCTCCCAACTCTGTTAGACTGCTATTCTCTTATTATAATAATTCTCCCAAAAGAAAAGAGACCATTGCTAACATCCAAAACTCTGGAAGGAGATGTAGCTAAGTCATAACTGGAGAAAGGGCGCCATCTATCCGTAGCATGGAAGAAACCATAGACTGGCTTTTCACTTTAGAATGTCACATTTTCACTCCCCCCCTTTCCTTTCTCACCCAGCATTGCAGGTCAAGACATTTTCCAGAAGAAAATAAAAATAGCCTGGCTTGACATCCCCTTTCAGATGAACCTTCTGTTTCTCTGTGCAGTTGTATCCCCTGAGAAAAAAACTGAGATTTACTGGCATGATGGATCACCGTCATTCTTTCAAACCGAAAGACAACCTCCTCTCAACCAGGATGCGTCGAACAGCTCTTGGCAAGTGGCGGATTCAAGAAGAACACGGAAATTCTCCATGCGTGCTTGAGAAAGAGCTGGCCCTTGGTGCAAAGTGATAAAAGGGAGATGCATGAAGGAATTTCTGCGATCCCGAACGCACTTCAGAGACGAAGCTGGAGGAGACACTGAATTAAAGCAGAGAGTTTTCAGAGCAGATAGATTTCCAGGAAAGCTGTAAGTCAGGGAACTGGGGAAGAAACTTGGGAGAAAGATTGATGGAGAGACGCAACACGCCAGAAGGAATAATTGAAGAGTACATCCCATCGGGAGGATAAATAGAGGCCAGCGAACTGTTGCTACGTGATATCTTCATAAAGATAACACAATTTGTCATAAAGTTTTTTCTTCATAAAGAAAAAACAATGGCTACCAACCTGCCTTCCATTGAGGACCTGTGCATTGCATGAGTTAAAAAGAGGGCTGTGAAAATATTTACAGACCCCTCACATCCTGGACATAAATTGTTTCAACTCCTGCCCTCAAAACGACGCTATAGAGCATTGCACACCAGAACAACTAGACACAAGAACAGTTTTTTCCCCAAACGCCGTCACTCTGCTAAACAAATAATTTCCTCAACACTGTCAAACTATTCACTAAGTCGGTACTACTATTAATCTTCTCGTCGTTCCTATCACCCATTTCCTCACACTTATGACTGTATGTAACTTTGCTGCTTGTATCCTTATGATTTATATTGATATTGTTTCCTGATTGCTTATTTGTAGCCTATGACTATCATTAAGTGTTGTACCTTATGATTCTTGATGAACGTATCTTTTCTTTTATGTACACTGAGAGCATATGCAACAAGACAAATTCCTTGTGTCCAATCACACTTGGCCAATAAAAAATTCCATTCCATTCCATTCCATTCCATTCCATTCCATTCCATTCCATTCCATTCCATTCTATTCTATTCTATTCTATTCTATTCTATTCTATTCTATTCTATTCTATTCTATTCTAAACACTCCCAAATTAAACTCTGGCAAATATATTTACGGACAGAACACTCGTCCGATCCTTCTCCGTGGCCTCCGTAGTTGTTTCATGGGCCAAACTGCTGATCTATAACTAAATAGAACTAGTTTGGATCATAGGAAAAGGATGTTTGAGGGTTGCCATGTTCTGGAGAACATTGAATAACTCAACAATGAATCACTCCCCAAATTGTTAGCAAGGGGGTCGAGTTTTGGTTACCATAAAAAAGATAGAGACTCTATCTCTATCATATCATATCTATAAAAGATATGAGACTCTGGAAGAGTGCAGAGAAGAGCAACAAAGATGATTAGGGGACTGGAGGCTAAAACATATGAAGAACCGTTGCAGGAATTGGGTACGTCTAGTCTAATGAAAAGCAGGACTAGGGGTGACTTCATAGCGCTGTTCCAATATTTGAAGGGCTCCTACAGAGATGAGGGGGACACACTATTTTCCAAAAGACAAGACAAGGAACAATGGTTGGAAACTAACCAAGGAGAATAGCATCCTAGAAGGAGAAATTTCTTAATGGCGAGAGCCACCAACCATTGGAAGAGCTGGCCTTCAGAAGTTGTGGGAGCTCCATCAAGGGAGGCTTTCCAAAAAGAGACTGGACAACCATTTTGTCTGAAATGGTACGGGGGGGGGGTCTCCTGCTTGAGCAGTGGGATTGGACTAGAAGACCTCTGAGGTCCCTTCCAACTCCATTATTCCACGTTCTATGTTTTAATTCCACCCCAAAGATGTCCTGCTTAAAGAACACCTCTGACACCGTGCAAAGAACTTCTGGATTGCCTGAACTGAAAATAAAAAGAGAGATATTTCTTTTTTTCACTCAGTGCAGATTGATTTTCTTCGGAATAGGCAGAAATTAAAGGGCTGCCCTCAGCTGCAAACTACAGCTTGGTTGGTGTTTACTCCAAAGGCTTCTGCAAAGACATTTAAATCAGCAGTGATTTATATAAATTGGTCTCTAATTTAGCGGTAGAAAAAAAACAGTCTTTCTCCAACACTGCAATCCAGAAATGTTTATACAAGAGGCTCAGTGACTGACTTCACACAATTAACTCATTTTCTGAACTGCCACGAAAACACCGAACAATCAACTTACTAACCAAACAAGCCGGGGTCTTTGCCGCTCAATGAAACACACAAACACACACACAAACACATAGGGCCACACACCAACTAACCAAGATTAACATTAGCAGAGCCATGGGATTCAGCTGGCCGTACAGCTGTGGGCTTAAACAAGTTTTTTGTTTTTCATTTAGGAAAATGAAATCCGCTTTTTTGGGAAATCTGATCCATCCCACCCTGCGAGGTTATCATTCTGGCTTATTTTCACCCTGCTGGATTGTATGCAACTGATCCAAGATTTATAGCTCTCTAGAATTGAGAAGGACACCTTTGGGCATCTTCGAATAGGGTATAACCTACTTCATTCAAAGGTCGGCAGTTCGGTGGTTCGAATCCCAGGTCTCCTGCGTGAGCAGGGCGGTTGGACTAGATGACCTCCAAGATCCCTTCCAACTCTGTTACTATTACATTTGCTAAGGAAGGAAAGGCTCAGCTCCCACCAGGAGAGGAAAACCCATCAGCAGAGGGGGGAAAAAACCCTCCTTTTTTCCCATCCTAGCTTCCCAACCAGCAAAACTGCATCAAGGTTTTGCATTTGAATGTAGCAATTTCTGAATGTTTGAACCTGTTCAATCTGTTCTTATGTCTGAGCCTGTTCAAACCGAGGTCCCTTCCAGCTCTACTCAGATTGATGGATCTAGATAGTATCTCAGGTTGCAAAACCAGGGTTAAGGGGGGAAAAAAAACACCAATCCTTGGAGGGTTTGAGAGATGCAAATATTAAATTCTTTCCTTATACGATGAGATGAGTGGCAAGATTGTCTTTTTTTAAAAAAAAAATCTGCATTTCGAAGAGCGGCAGTTGAATGCTCTCGCTCATTCATGAATGAACAGAACATTTCATCCATTTCATTCCCAGTTGCCATCCTGCTCTTATTTTATTTCTTTTTTTTATTTCTTTTTCCCCTGCAAAATAAATTGTCTATATGCTATATAGCAGGGTGTTAAAGTGAAGGCTGCAGGGTTTTGTTTTTTTAAAAAAAAAGAAAAAGGTGCATTGCAGCCTGGTGATATATATATATATACCCTCGCTCTTTTCCAAATGCAATTTTATTCTCTCTCTTTTTCCCCTTCCCCCTCTCGTTACCCCGGAAAAAGGCACATTCCCCCATGCCTGCTGGCCAGACTTTTTCCCCTGCTGTGCAAACCCACAAAAACCATCCCAGTTATCAATGCATCCATCCGTTGCATTTGGATCAGAACTCTGTGGAAAGCAAGAAGGTGAAGTCCAGCCTGAGGGGTATCCAAAATTTTGCAGAATGCTAAAAAAAATAAAATAAAATTCTAGATTTCCCCTAGCTTGCTTAAGGGCACCCACGCAACCTCTCTACCGTTCAACACACCCGACGACGCAAACCCACTCAAGCCACACACTGGTACAGAGGAAGCTTTGGCAGCGGGATGGTGGGTTGTTGGAGACCCACTCTCATTGGGGCGGTGTGCATATGGTCTCTCTCTCTCTAAGATCTCCTTCCCAGCAGGACTGGTTGAGGGGTGTGTGTGTGTGTGTGTTCCTCTGGGGTGTGCATATATGTGAGTGTGAACCCTTTTCAAGGCATCCCTCATTTCCCAGCTAAAAGGTCATTTCTTTCCCCTCCTTCTCCACATATAGTCCATGCAGCAGATGGAACCACTGCAGAGATGGTGGAGAAGTTGAGGATGGAAGATGACTGTGGGGAGGCCTGGATCTTGGGGGGGGGAGGGAGGAGGGAGGGGGGCAAACTCGCAGTTTGGCTCCTCCAACCGTGGAGCTTTTCCCCAAAAAACCTGGTCCTGTGGATATTAAGAAGGGTGGGGGGGGATAAAAGGGAAAGGAGAAGCTTATAGACCTCTCCATTCCAAGTTAGCTCTCATCTGGACTTTTTTTTTTTAAGAAGATGTTGGATCACCATTTGTCTGAACTGGTGGAGGGTTTCCTGCCTAAGCAGGGGGTTGGACTAGAAGACCTCCAAGGTCCCTTCCAACTCGGTTATTCTATTCTCGCTACTTTCTGTAATGGAAGGAAAGGATAACCTAAAGACCTCCACTTAAGCCAGGGACCAGTCTTTCTTCAACTCAAGGCAGGAACCATTTGAAGTTCTCCCTCTCCCTCTCCTTCTCTCTCTCTCTCTCCTTTTCTCTCTCTCTCTCTCTTCTTTTCTTTTTTCTCTCTCTCTCACCCACCCACCTCTCCTTGCATCATCATTTTCCTCCTAAAAACTAGAACCTTCAAATTTGGCTTGAAGAACATCTCCCAACCTTCTTCTCTCCCTGGCTCCGCTTCGGCTTTCCAAGCTGAAAAGACAGCTGGTCAACAGGTCAACTTTCCTTCCTCAATTTAAGATGGACTGCTCAGGGATGACCTTTCCTCCACCATCACCACCATCCTATTCTCTTTGGCCCACAAAACACACGGGCCCTCACAGGTATGGGATGGAGACGTGGGAAGACGGCGGCCCCCAACTGTCTCCTGGAATCAATCTTGATGTTCTCCTTCTTTCGCTGAGCGCCAAGGATCAGCCGGTAGTATCTAGTGAGTTGTAGAACCTCTTTCCAACCCAAGCTATTAAAAAAAAAAGAGAAAGGGAGAGAGATCAACCTTCTTGGTTGATCTGGTTCTCCTCCTCCTCCTCCCCATCTTGCTTTGATGCTCAGCCTTGACCACTCAAAGCCAACCCATTCCTCGGATTTCTTTAGTCCCGACTTCATCTTGGTCTACAGTATCCAAAAAGAGAGAGAGAGAGAGAGAGAGTGAGAGTGAGAGAGAGAGAGAGAGAGAGTATCTAGCATCTTTTTCCAACTAACTCATTTTATTAAGAGGCTGGAGTCTTTTGTTTTGTTTTGTGTTTTTTTTTGGGGGGGGGAGAGAGCTGCAGCTCCATTCATTGGCTAGAAGATGGAAAGCTCCTGGCTGTTTTCATCCAAACGGGAAGAAATGCCCCCCCCCAGACTCCGTCGGATTTTTGGGGGGCTAGAAACCTACAGCTATGAGTCCCGGCCTTTCCCTCTTCCCCTGCTGCAACCCCTCCCCAAAAGACCCCCTTAATCACTGCAACAAATAAATCAGCAAGCCAACTTTCCCCCCCCCCCCCTTTTTTTTTGGCTAAAAAAAGCATCTGGCTCGGGATGCAATTCGAAGCTTTTCCGGTTATCGCCTTCGGATCTGGGGCAACCTTCCCCGCCTTACCATATTCGGGAATAATAATAATAATAATAATAATAATAATAATAATAATAATAATAATAATAATAATAATAATAATAATAATAATAATAATGCCTCGAGAGGGAAGGGGGGAGTGGGTAGGATCTTGCCCCCCTCTCCGCGAAATTAGCGGAAGACCACCAACCCACCCACCCCGACAAAGTGCCCGGAGAGAAGCGTTCAACATCCCCACACCACCCGCTCGCCCCTTCTTGTTCGCCTTCTTGCAAGGCAAGAGAAGGTCCGTTTTCTTGGGATGGGGGGGAGAGAGGTGGTGGGAAGAGGGGAGGGCGGCGCGATTCTTTCGGCAGCCCGGCGAAAGTTTGCCCCCCTCTCCTCTCCTCAATTAATGTGGCTCCCCGCATCTCCTCTCAGCTCGGGCGGTGCGGTGGTGGTGGTGGCGGGGGGGGGGGGGCGCCGCAAAACGCCTCGCTTGCCAAATGCGTAATCCACTTTGGGGAGGAGGGGGAGGGAGGGATGAAGGCGACGGGATTACTTGCGAGTAAGCATCTTAGGGGGCTCTTCCTTCCCTCCTCCCACCTCCAGGAGAAAGGGTCCTTCTGCTGGCCTCCCCCGCCTCCGCCCTTCAATAGTGGGTTGTTCCTTCCTGAAAGTTCGCTTTCTGCGTTTTCTCACCTTCCCGATCCTAAAGGGTCCTTAAAGGCGCAAGGGAGAAGGACTGGGGGCGGGGAGGCGGCGAGGGAGCCGGATCGCTTATTAGCGGGTGAAGGGCTGAAGCCGGAACTTACTCCCGAGTAAAGCCTGCGGGGCGCAATTCCAAACTCGGTATCCTGCGGGCGGAGGGAGGCGATCCAAAGGCATCCCGACCCCAGCTGGATCGGCGCTTTGGAGAGCAGATTCCGGAGAGGGAAATGAAATTCGGAGCGGATGAGGCTTGATTCCCGCCCCCTCCATCCAGTCTCCGAGACCCCCGTCCGATTGTCGCCCCTTCCCCAGCTCCAGACCGCCCGCCCCACCCGGAGCAAGCTGCTTTGAGGGGGGGGGGCGTCCGGACTTTGTGGATCCGGGCAACAACATCCCTTTTGGGTTGTTGTTGTTGCTGTTGTTGTTTTTTTTGCCCCCAGACCTTTGAGTCGACCCGCGCGGGTTTGATTTCTTCCATTTGATTTCTGCATTTCAGCGCTTCGCTTTGCAGCTTGGAATAAAGTTGTCCCTCAAAGCTGTGGGGGTGTCGAGGATTTCTATCAGGGGTCAAAGAGACCTCCCCGCTCACCCCCCAAATATATATAGGTGGGATGCAGGGTTAGATATTAGCCGTGGGATGGCATTCTCTCACACACAACTCACCCAAAATACATGGATTTTTTTTCTCAGCCCGCCAGGCTACCGCCAATCGCCCAACACACCACTGAATTAAATCGGTCTGTTATTAAGGGATTTAAAAATCATCATTCTCATGGAATCTTACCTTTTAGCGAATCCGGGCAATTATATCCTTGTTCTCAGCCGGAGCAAATCCCAAATGGAAAACATCCACAAATCCAGAGGGGAAAAATGAGCCATGGGCTCCCTCAATACAAATGCCAGCGAACCAAATCAAGATATTTTTTTTTGAATTTTTTTTTTTTTGGACAGTGAGTTTGGGGTTTCTTTTCCTCCTTCTTTTTTTCCCCCTTTTCTCCTTTCTTTGCTTCCAGCCCACTCTTTGAAAAAAAAAAAAAAAGCAACAACCACACGAGCTAAAAAAAAACCACACACCCACACCCCAAACGAAACTTGGAAAAGTCTTACACACGCTTTCACACTCGCAAAAACATACACACACACACACACGCAAAACGCCGGGGCTCCTGGGTTGTTGTGGTTGTGGTTGTTGTTTTAGTTCAAAAAGGAAAAAGACAGAAACGCAAAGTCCGATTTTTTTTAAAAAAAATCAAAATATGGTGTAATTGGGTGGGCGCGAGCTTCCTTAAGCCAAGAAGGTGGGGGAGGTGGAGAATAGCCCAAGCTGGACGGAGGATGTGGCTGAACAGAAGTCCGGAGATCCGACGGACGAAGCGGTTCCTCGCACCGGCACAGCTCCGCGGCTTCGGCTGGGCTTTAGAAGCTTTCCTTCCTCGGCGTTGGGGAGGGAGCAGATGGAGCCCCCCCCAAAAGGCTCCCTCCGCTGCCTGAAAGCCCCTTTCCTTCTTCCCGAAATAGCCTTTTCTTCTTCCTCCTCCTCTTCCTCCTCCTCCTCTTCCTCCTCGCCCGGTTCCTTTAGCTACCTGGGGTTGCTCGGTGGCTTGCGCTCTCGGTTCTCCCCCGGCGGCTTGGACGCGGCGCTTCGCGATACCCAGAGGCTGCGGCGCGGATTACATCAGGCTTTTTATAAGCTTCCTTCCAGCTCTCTCGCCCGGGAGTGAGAGAGAGAGAGAAAAAGAGAGGGATGGAGAGGAGGAAGAGGAGGAGGAGGAGGAGGAGGAGGGCGGGCAAGAGAGGAGGGGTGGGAAAAGAGCCAGTGACGGATCGCTGCGCGCTCTCGGGCGCACGGCTCGCTTTGCCAAACCGGCAGAAGCCTCTCCGACAGGAGGCAAACCGGGCTTAAGCGCGCTGTCATCCTTCCTTCTCCTTCTCTCTCCCCCCCCCCACACCGTCCTTTTCCTCCCTCCCCCGCAAAAGGCCAAGCCGCGGGAGTGGAAAGAAGAGGGCTCCGCCGCTAAGCGAGGCAACAGCCGACGGTCCCCGGGGCGACCCACCCCGGGAAAACTTTCTTGGAGAGGTCGCTGCAAGAGCCCCCGCGCTGGTTGGCTGGCTGGCTGGCAGGGCGCTATGTCCGGATGAGGAACGGAGGGCGGGGGGTTTGGAGAGGTGGGGGGCCCGACAGAGACCCCAGGGGATCTCGGGGAGGGCTTTGCAAGGTGTCGGAGCAGGTGCGAAGCGGGGGAGCGGGGGTGGGGAGGAACAGCTGGACAGGGGCGTCGGTTGGAAGGGACGGGCTGTGGCAAGGTTTGCTCTTGGCCCGGATTTTAGAGTATTGGGGGGGGGGTTTGGCATGGGGGAAATGGGTCTGGTGATTAGGGAGGGGGGGGTCAACAGGGGTCCCTTGTTTGGAAAGGAAGAGGCGAGCTTGCCGGAGGGTCTTTGATTTCCCCCACTCCCACCCCTTCCGCCCACCCACCCACCCACCCGCGGGGAAACGTGAGAAGAAAGGGAGAGAAAGAACGAACGAAAGAAAGAAGCGTAATGAAACGTGGGAACGGGGAGCTGAGCGCCTTTCGGATCGCTTAGCCCAGGCGGAGGGTCGATCCTCGGCGCAGGCGCGCCAGGGCATCTCTCTTCGCTGCTGCCTTCCCTCGGAGAAGAACTGGAAAGCGCCCGGAGGGGAGAGACCATTCATTTCAACCTCTCTCGGGGGTGGGAGGTAGAGGGGAGGGGGCGCCTAGTTGGAGCATGGGGCTCAAAGCCGCCCCCTGTGCTCAAATATCCAGAAAGGGGAGGCTATTGCCCAATGTTTGAGAGTTGAGGGTCCTGCAGAGTCCATCATTCCTGGCTGACCACCAGATCTCAGGTGCCAAACCCAGAGCCGCCCTCCACCAGTTCACGCGACTTGTGAAGACTGTGGCTGGGTTCCTACCATATGCTAAACGTCTAGGGCCTTCTGTGCTGGGCCAACGGGTAGGGGGAATGCGAGGGGGGGAAGGAGAAGGAGAGGAGGGGGTGGGGTCTGCTTTTCTGGGCGGCTCAGTAGCTATGGGTCCTGCTATGCCGCTTTCCAATCCTTACCAAGAGAAAAAGAAGATTTGTAGCTCAGGGTTGACCAGTGGAGTTCTTGAAGCTCTTCAGAGCTTGGTGGTTTCCGTGCAGATGTTTCATCACTAAATGAAGTAACGCCAGTGCTTGAAGGGAATGTGGGGGGTTTTTTTGTGGGGGAGGAGGAGGAGGAGGACTTTGGGGTCCTTGGTGGCCTCTGGCCTTGGTAGTTTTCTTGCAGACATTTCACAACCCAGCTAGGCAGTATCATCTGTGCTAGAAGGGAGTGGGGTTTGCAGAGAGGAGGAGGAAGGGAGGAAGGGAGGGAATATATGGTTGAGGAGAAAGGGAGGAAGGAAAAGAGAAAGGGAGAAGGAAGGAGGGAGGGAGGGAGGGAGGAAAAGAGAAGGGAGGGAGGGAGGAAGGTAGGAGGGAGGGAGGGATGAAGGAAGGAAGGAAGGAGAAAGGAGAAGGAAGGAGGAGGAAGGAAGGAGGAGGAGGGAGGAAAGAGAAGGAGGGAGGAGGGAGGGAGGGAGGATGGAGGAGGAGGAAGGATGAAAGAAGGAAGGAGGAAGGAAGAGAAAGGAGAAGGAAGGAGGGAGGGAAGAAGGGAGGAAGGAAGGATGGAGGAAGAAAGGAAGAAAGGAAGATGAAGGAAGGAAGGAGGGATGAAGGAAGGAAGGAAGAAAAAGAGAGGAGAAAGAAGGATGGAAGGAAGGAGGGAGGGAGGGAGGAAAGAAGGATGGAGGAAGGAAGAAAAGAAGGAGGGAAGAAGGAAGGAGGGATGAAGGAAGAAGGGAGGGGGGAGGGATGAAGGAAGGAAGGAAGGAAGGAATTAATTCCCAGCATTTGTTGTTTACTTAAGGAAATGAGAACTCAGAAATCTATCTCGGTTATACTCCTAGAATTTTCAAGCAACCTCATTTGAAAAATGTATTTAGCAACACTTTATTTTTAATGTCACTGCAGAGTCACCTGCTGAGACGGGCGGCTGTATCAATTGAATCAATAAATCAATACCTAAAGCCCAGACAGTTGCTGTCGTTTTCATTTTATTGATAAAACTGATTAGAATCTTCAGACCGGTATGAAAAAAACCCGGATTAATCCCTGAAAATAAACAGAAGAGATGTCAAAAATGTCTCTTTGCTCTTCTCTATGCATTTTGCATGCATTGAAACGGTAAGGAAGGGGGGGGATTTCCCCCGGGAGGGGACCCCGAGGACAACCCCCCCCCCCCCCACTTCAAAGTAAGGAAGGAGGGAGGTAACTAAATAGGGAGGTAGGAGGGAAGGGAGGGAGGGAGGAGGAGAGGAAGGAGGAGGAAGGAGGAAGGAGGAGGGAGGAAGAGGAAGGAAGGATGGAGGAGGAGGAAGGATGAAAGAAGGAAAGAGAAAGGAGAAGGAGAGGAGGAAGGAAGGAAGGAGGGAGGAAGGAAGGAGGAGGAGGAAGAAGGAAGGAAGGAAGATGAAGGAAGGAAGGAAGGAAAAGAGAGGAAGGAAGGAGGAGGAGGAAGAAGGAGGAAGAAGGATGGAAGGAAGGAAAGGAGAAGGAAGGAAGGATGAAGGATGAAGGAAGGAAGGAAGGAAGGAAGGAAGGAAGGAAAGAATTAATTCCCAGCATTTGTTGTTTACTTAAGGAAATGAGAACTCAGAAATCTATCTCGGTTATACTCCTAGAATTTTCAAGCAACCTCATTTGAAAAATGTATTTAGCAACACTTTATTTTTAATGTCACTGCAGAGTCACCTGCTGAGACGGGCGGCTGTATCAATTGAATCAATAAATCAATACCTAAAGCCCAGACAGTTGCTGTCGTTTTCATTTTATTGATAAAACTGATTAGAATCTTCAGACCGGTATGAAAAAAACCCGGATTAATCCCTGAAAATAAACAGAAGAGATGTCAAAAATGTCTCTTTGCTCTTCTCTATGCATTTTGCATGCATTGCAACGGTAAGGAAAGGGGGGGATATCCTCCTGGAAGGGACTCCGAGGACAACCCTCCCCCCCCCCACTTCAAAGTAAGGAAGGAGGGAGGTAACTAAATAGGGAGGTAGGAGGGAAGGGAGGGAGGGAGGAGGAGAGGAAGGAGGAGGAAGGGAGGAGAGGAGGAGGAGGAGAAAGTAAGTAAGTTGGAGAGAAAGAAGGATGGAGAGGGAGGGGAGGAAAAGTGAGGGATGTAAAGAGCAGGAGAGAAGGAAGGAAGGATGGAAGGAAAGGAAAGGAGAGGTAAGAGAAGGAAAGAGAGGGAGAGGAGGAAGATAAATAGGAAGGGAGGAAAGGAGAGAGGGAGGAAGGAAGGAAGGGTAGGAGAGGGAGGAGAAGGAAGGGAGTGAGAGGAGGAGGAGGAAGGGAAGTAGGTAAGTTGGAAAGAAAGAAGGATGGAGAGGAAGGAGGAGGGATGGGAGTAGAAGGGAGGGATGTAGAGAGAGGGGGAAGGAAAGAGGGAAGGAAAAGAGACATAAGAGAATGAAGGGAGGAAGAGAAGGGAGGGAGGTAGGAGAGGGAGGAGAAAGAAGGGAGGGAGAGGAGGAGGAGGAAGGTAAGTAGGTAAATTGGAAAGAAAGAAGGTTGGAAAGGGAGGGGAGGAAGGAGGGAGGGAGGGATGTAGAGAGAGGGAGGAAGGAAGGATGGAAGGGAAGGAAAGGAGAGGTAAGAGAAGGGAGGGAGGGAGCGGAGGGAGAGGAGGGAGAAAAGAAGGAAGGAAGGAATTAAGGAAGGAAGGAAGGAAGGAAGGAAAGTACCAGACCTGTTTTTACAACATGTATTGTGATGATCAACAAACAAACACCTCGACCTTTTTAAACAAGCACCCCAATCCTTAAGCAAGCACTGCTGTCATAAAGGGAACACCACCGTCATTAAACAAACCCACGGTCCACCATGGGTGCAGCGTTGCTGCTCCAATCCAGAAGTACATACCAGTTTGGGGCAAAGCCATCCTGAAAGACGGCGACGTGAATTTGAGACGTTGCCAAAGGCCTCCAGTGTGGCCCATGTGGCTACTGAAGGCCCATGACCGGCCATCGGAACTTCAAATCCAGGTTGTAAGTAGGATTGTTGGAATGCTGAATGGTCACTAAGCAAGTGGATGTAAGTTGAGGACTACCTGTCTGGCTTGCCTTTGGAGCCCTGCCCTGCCGTCTTTCTCTTTGGTCGTCATTCACTTTTTCCCGTCCGCGAATGGTTTTATTCGTTTTTATTCCACTGTAGTTTTATTTATGTGTGAAATTTTTTGTTCTGTCCCCCTCGCCTCAGTCTGAGCGATGACTTAATTAGCCGGCACTATCAGCTTTGGCAGCAAACTAGCGAGTGTCTGCCAAGGTCTCTGTTATCTCTCTTGATGAGTCAACCAGGAACAAACAGTATTTCAGCTCTAGTTAAGCAGTTGATTTGCTTGCTACGAAGAGGTACAGCAGCCCTTGCTGCTTTTATATCCTGTGGGGTGTGGCTCCATGACTCAGCACTTCCTAGGCCTGCCCCACCCCTGCTTCTGTTGTTCCCGCCTCTCCTGCCTACGAAACCTAGGGTCCAGCCAGGCCTGATTGCCATCAGCTGGGTCTGGAGGTGTGGCCTGGGGGGGGGGAAAGAGCCAGGGGATGGAGGCCTCGTTATCTCTTCCACCTGGCCTGCCTCTGGCTCCTGGAGCTGAGCCAGGGAAGCCGATGCTCCCGAGGTAAGTCCTGATGGCCCTTCCCCCTCACTTTCTAAGTCATTCCCTGTGGGCCCGGCTCAGGGGGGCGCAGACATAACATTTATAATGGGATCTTGGTCTAATTCAGCGGTCACCAACTGGTGGTCCATGGACCACTGGTGGTCCGCGAGAAAATGTTGATGATTCCCAGAAAAATTATTTGCATTTTTTATATTGCCCTAAATCAGGGGTCCTCAAACTATGGCCCCTGGACTGGATACATGCAATGAACGTTTGTGTTGCTGCAGAGAGTCTCCCCCTTCGGGGTCTTGGGGGATGTGGGTCGGAGGGGGACAGAAATTCCGACTTGGGGTCTGCTTCAGCCTCCTGGTGTGGGGCTTTGGGTGAAGGCTGGAGGGAAGCGCCGCTGGTGCTGAAGAGCCCGAGGGCCCTCATTCCAGTGGGACTGCATCATGGCCTGGAACTGGCTGATCATCTCAGTCCACTGAGCCTCCAGGCGCCGGTACCTGGTCTTGAACTCCCGCAGGTCTTCCCTCTGCTTGGAAAACCTATGCTCCTAGTCAGTGGTGGGATTCAGCCACTTCGCACCACTTCGGGACAACCGGTTGTTAACTTACTGAGCAGTTTGGCAAACTGGTTGTTGGAAGAAATCATTAGGGCAGAGAACCGGTTGTTAAATTACTTGAATCCCACCACTGCTCCTAGTCCTCAGTGAGGTGCTTCTTCTGAGCCTCCTTCTTGGTCAGATCCAATTTGAACTGAGTCAGCTGTTTTGCCAACTCTTTCTCATGGTGGCTGCTTAGCTCCAGCAACTGCTTCCCGTCGGGGCCCTAAAGAGGCCGGGCGGGCAGGCGAGGAGTAGCAAGTAGAGGCTGGCAAGGTGCCCCTCGACCTGAGTGACATTGAGTTGGTCACGCCCACTCAGTCACATGACCACGTTGCCACGCCCACCTAGCCAGTCATTAGGCAGATCATCTTAGTGGTCCGCGGGATTTAAAATTATGAATTTAGTGGTCCCCGAGGTCTGAAAGGTTGGTGACCCCCTGGTCTAATTAATTATTTTTCAACTTATTCTCTCTTTTGGATTTATTGCGGGTCGGGGAAATCCAATGCGCTGATTGTATGCCGCAGAAAAAATGCAAGATAAATAAGATAAACAGGTAGTTCTCGTCTTATAACGATTCACTTACTGACCATGCAAAGTCACAACTGTCCTTTAAAACTTTTTTCACACTTACAACCATGGCAAGTATTCCCGCGGTCACATGATGAAAATTCAAGACGCTTGGCAACTGGCATGTACTTGTGATGGTTCCGGGGAATCACGGGACCCCCGTTTGCGACCTTCTGACAAGCAAAGTCCATGAGGGAGGCAGCCAGGTTCACTTAACAATCGTGTGACTAACTTAACTGCAGCTGTTCACTTAACGACCGTGGCATGAAATGAGTCAACCTTCACTGAACAAATGTTTCATTTAGCAACAAAAAATTGGAGGGGGGGGCTCGGTTTTGGTCATACGTGGAGGACGTCCTGCGCAACTTTAGGACTACCAGAAGCTGATTGTGCAAATGGTTTTGTGTCGCTTCCACTCGTTTCCACTGGTTCCCGTGGGATTATTCTGGGATGCCTCGTGTTTGCAGTTAATCGGACAATTGCATGTCTAAAAGCTTACAAACTCTTTGTATCAATGAACACAACAGGTTAGTAAGAGGAAATCCATTCTACAACAGCACAAAAGTGTGAAGGGCACACAGACCAGTCTTCTGTAATTTGAGCTTCTTTCAGGGGGTCGATGGCTGAGCAAGATGAGAATTGTAGTCCTTGTATATTCCGAAGGCATCACTACTTCACCTCCTCCTCCTCCTCCTCCTCTTCTTCTTCTTCTTCCTCCTCCTCCTCTTCCTCCCTCTCCTACTTCCTCTTCCCCTTCCCCTCCTCCTCTTCTTTTTCTCCTTCCCCTCCTCCTCCTCCCCCTCCTCCTCCTCCTCTTCCTCTTCTTCTTCCTCTTCTTCTTCTTCTCTTCTTCTTCCCCTCCTCTTCCTTCTCCTTCCTCTCCTCCTCCTCCTCCTCTTCTTCTCCTTCTCCTCCTCCTCCTTCCTCTTCCCTTCCCTTCCCTTCCCCTTCCCTTCCCCTTCCCTTCCCTTCCCCTTCCCTTCCCTTCCCCTTCCCTTCCCCTTCTTCTTCTTCTTCTTCTTCTTCTTCTTCTTCTTCTTCTTCTTCTTCTTCTTCTTCTCCTCCTCCTCCTCCTCCTCCTCCTCCTCCTTCTCCTCCTCCTCCTCCTCCTCCTCCTCTTCTCCCCCTCCTCCTCCTCCTCCCCCTCCTCCTCCTCCTCTTCCTCTTCTTCTTCCTCTTCTCTTCTTCTCTTCTTCCTCCTCCTCCTCCTCCTCCTCCTCCTCCTCCTTCCTCTTCCCCTTCCCCTCATCCTCCTCTTCTTCTCTTCTTCTCCTTCCCTCCTCCTCCTTCTCCTTCTTCTTCTTCTTCTTCTTCTTCTTCTTCTTCTTCTTCTTCTTCTTCTTCTTCTTCTTCCTCCTCCTCCTCCTCCTCCTCCTCCTCCTCCTCCTCCTCCCGCTCTCCCCATTTCTCTTCTCCTTCTCCTTTTCTTCCTTTTTTCCCCTTCTCCTTCTTCCACCGAAATAGGTTGGGCATAAGGCTTGGGTTGGGAGTGGGTGGGCAGAGAGATTCCCAAAGCAGCCTCTGCCCTTGTCAGCCCACCCCTCTCGGGCTCTTCATTCAAAATTTTCTTTCCCCTTTCTTTCAAACCCCTGTTTCCCCCACCCGGACATTGTCAGACTGAGGATTACATGGTCTGCCCTGTGCAGAAGAATGGAAGACCGGAGCCCACTCTGACCTCTGATTTTTTGCCAAGAGATTTGCAAACCCGTCTTTACAAGAGAAACTGGGCGCCTTCACCCAACCTTCCGAAGAGGGCCGATGAAGTGGCGAAGGTTAGAAACGAGAAACCGGGAAGTCTGAAATCTTTTTGTCTGAACCCTGTTGTGTTTTTAAGCAAACGGGCAAATGGTTTAAATTCAGGTGGCGCATGCCTAGAATGTCAATGATGTGCTTCTTTCTATTTCCTCCTTTCATTTCTTTCACTCTCCTTCCTTCTCCAAGTTTCCTATTGTCCTCCTTGGACACTTTGCTCCGTTCTAAGTTTTAATGAATCGATGTAGCCCAGCAACACTCCATGAACGTGAGCTATTAAACATGAACAGGCCCAATTAGAAGCAATCTAACTTCAAACCAAATATAACATTGTCTTTATATTCAAACTTTCACAAATGAATTCCAGCAAAACAGAGCTGGAAGGGACTTTGGAGGTCCTCTAGTCCAACCCACTGCTCAGGCAGAAGACCCTATACCATTCCCAACAAGTGGCTGTCTGCCTCCGGGTTTGGAGCACCTACAATGTCTGGTGGCAAGTTGTTCCACTGATTAGTTGTTCTCATCCTCAACAAATTTCTTGTTATTTCCAGGTTGGGTCTCTTATTAATTACGATTCCATCCTCTGTCGAACTAGAGACCTTGAACACAATTTATGTAGTTATTTGTTTATTGAGAGAAGTTACATGGCCTCATAAATCACTCAAAGTGTCTCTGAGTAGCTTACCCTAATCCTAACATTGACCCTGACCCTAATCCTAACCCGAACCCAACTCATCCCTACCCCTACCCCAACCCTAACCCTAACCCAACTCAACCCAATCCTACCCCTACCCCTACCCTTACCCCACCCTACCCCTTCCCCTTCCCCAACCCTAACCTTAACCCTAACCCTAACCCTACCCTTACCCTGACCCTGACCCTAACCCTGACCCTGACTCTGACCCTGACCTTGACCCTACCCCTAACGCTAACCCAACCCTACCCCTACCCCTACCCCTACCCCTACCCTACCCTACCCTACCCTACCCTACCCTACCCTAACCCAACCCTAACCCTGACCCTGACCCTGACCCTAACCCTAACCCAACTCATCCCTACCCCTACCCCAACCCTAAGCTTAACCGTAACCCTAACCCTAACCCTAACCCTAACCCTAACCTTAACTCTAACCCTAACCCTGACCCTGACTCTGACCCTGACCTTGACCCTACCCCTAACGCTAACCCAACCCTACCCCTAACCCTAACCCTACCCCTACCCTACCCTACCCTACCCCTACCCTACCCCTACCCCTAACCCAACCCTAACCCTGACCCTGACCCTGACCCTAACCCTAACCCAACTCATCCCTACCCCTACCCCAACCCTAAGCTTAACCGTAACCCTAACCCTAACCCTAACCTTAACAACACTATTTTTTATTTTATTTTTATTCATTCATTTATTTATTTATTTAGTCAAGTACATATTAAATAATACAGTATATATAAGCATGAATTGAATACATAAAGTGAATACAATTAAAGGGAACATTAGGACAGGGACGGTAGGCACGCTGGTGCTCTTATGCCCGTCCCTTACAGACCTCTTAGGAATGGGGTGAAGTCAACAGTAGACAGTCTTAGGTTAAAGTTTTGGGGATTTCGGGATGAGATGACAGAGTCTGGTAGTGCATTCCAGGCATTAACAACTCAGTTACTGAAGTCATATTTTCTGCAATCGAGTTTGGAGCGATTCACTTTAAGTTTGAATCTATTGTGTGCTCGTGTATTGTTGTGGTTGAAGCTGAAGTAGTCATTGACAGGTAGGACATTGTAACAGATGATTTTATGAGCTATGCTCAGGTCATACCGAAGGCAGTGTAGTTCTAAATTTTCTAAACCCAGAATTTCAAGTCTGGTGGCATTAGGTATTTTGTTGCGAGCAGAGGAGTGGAGGACTCTTCTTGTGAAATATTTCTGGATGTGCTCAATTGTATTAATGTCTGATAAGCAGTGTGGGTTCCAGAAAGATGAACTGTATTCGAGAATTGGGCTAGCAAATGTTCTGTATGCTGTGGTTAGTAGTGTAATATTACCGGAGAAGAAGCTACGCAAGATTAGGTTAACAACTCTTAATGTCCTTTTGGTGATGTTGTTACAGTGGGCTTTGGCACTTAGATCATTTGATATGAGTACTCGAAGGTCCTTGACAGAGTGAGGGTCATCTACAAGGTCATGTCCACTTAGCTTGTATTTTGTATTCCGATTCTTTCTGCCAATGTGTAAGACAGAGCATTTGTTGGTTGGGATTTGGAGTTGCCAATTTTTTAACCATTCCGACACAAAGTCAAGGTCTTTTTGAAGGGTAGCAGCCTCGTTGGTAGTGATAAATAGTTTAACATCATCGGCGAAGAGAACCTAGTTACTTATAATATGATCAATGGAATTCTGTGGAGAGTCAGAAATAACGTTCAATAACTCCAGAATTTTTTTTTTAATTAAAAAAGTTTTATTTTAACATTCATATCCAATAACATATTTAATGTACCATCATATACAATTAATCGGACCTGCCCGGTCACCACCCCCTTCCTTTAACTCTCTTCCTTTCTCTACCTTCTTCTACTTTCCACAACCATCCTCCCACTCTCTTATCTACATCCTCTCCTCCTTCCTCCCTACTCCTTTCTTCTCCCTCTTCTATCCCTCTTCCTTCCTTTCCTCTTCCTCCTCTTCTCTTTCCTACCTCCTTCTCTCTTCTACTTCCTTCTTTCCCATCATTCTGAAGTGGTAGCCAGGCAGCTCCGATCTTACATTAATTATACATCTTCAATCATCTTTGTACATTGACCATCAATCCATTTTCTACCCTCATCCCCTCCCCTCCCTTCCCTTCCTCCCTACTCCTTTCTTCTCCCTCTTCTATCCCTCTTCCTTCCTTTCCTCTTCCTCCTCTTCTCTTTCCTACCTCCTTCTCTCTTCTACTTCCTTCTTCTTCTTCCTCCTCCTCCTCCTCCTCCTCCTCCTTCCTCCTCTTCTCTTTCCTACCTCCTTCTCTCTTCTACTTCCTTCTTTCCCATCATTCTGAAGTGGTAGCCAGGCAGCTCCGATCTTACATTAATTATACATCTTCAATCATCTTTGTACATTAACCATCAATCCATTTTCTACCCTCATCCCCTCCCCTCCCTTCCCTTCCTCCTCTTCTCTTTCCTACCTCCTTCTCTCTTCTACTTCCTTCTTTCCCATCATTCTGAAGTGGTAGCCAGGCAGCTCCGATCTTACATTAATTATACGTCTTCGATCATCTTTGTACATTGACCATCAATCCATTTTCTACCCTCATCCCCCCTCCCCCTCCCTTCCCCTTCCTCCCCCCACCCCCCGGGACTTCCCAGAACCGAATACAGGGTATAAAACTAACAACAAAAATTAAAATATAACACAAATCATAATCCATAGTCACTCCTTAAAACCTCAACTCCCCTTCCAGAAACAAAGAAAATACATTTCTTCCAATCCATTATATATCAGACCATTCCACTCCTAGAGTTCTCAGAAATTTCCGATTGAGTTAGTGTTTGTTCTTGAATAAAGTACATAGTTTTTAATATCCAACCTTCATCAATCAATATCAAAACAACGTTCCATCTTCCAATATTCACCATGGGTTCTTCTAAAATGTCTTTCTTCCTTAAGCAGTCTCTCAAAAATAGTTCATATTTCCAACTTAATTTCTTAAATTTTTCTATCCAACCTTCAAGGGTAAACAATAGTCCATCTTTTCACATCTTTGACGTTTATATACATCAAATAATATTACAAATATCCAATATATCAATTGTAATAATTAAAATCTTCACTTTACCTTGCTTATATCAAATAACATTATTAAAATTACACCTATAACTTATCCAAAATATATCTATTATAACAATTAAATTCTAATTAGCCATATAACAACATTACATCCATCTCTTAAATATAATATTTAATCCAAATTAAATTTTACTATCTATCCTCCAGAATCTTTGTGGGCACACACACTTATGCTTAAGGATCATTTTCTCCCAGAAACACTGAGCTAAATTTGAAGTCTGAATACAGAATAACAGAGTTGGAAGGGATCTTGGAGGTCTTCTAGTCCAACCCCTTTTTCAAACAGGAGACCTTATACCATTTCAGACAACTGGCTGCCTGGGCTCTTCTTAAAAGCCTCCAGTGATGGAGCATCTGCAACTCCTGGTGGCAAGTCGTTCCACTGATTAGTTGTTCTCATCCTCAACAAATTTCTTGTTATTTCCAGGTTGGGTCTCTTATTAATTACGATTCCATCCTCTGTCGAACTAGAGACCTTGAACACAATTTATGTAGTTATTTGTTTATTGAGAGAAGTTACATGGCCTCATAAATCACTCAAAGTGTCTCTGAGTAGCTTACCCTAACCCTGACCCTGACCCTGACCCTAATCCTAACATTGACCCTGACCTTGACCCTACCCTACCCCAACCCTGACCCTGACCTAACCCTAATCCAACTCAACCCAATCCTAACCCTAACCCTGACCCTGACCCTAACCCTGACCCTGACCCTGACCTTGACCCTACCCTACCCTAACCCAACTCATCCCTACCCTACCCCAACCCTAAGCTTAACCGTAACCCTAACCCTGACCCTGACCCTGACCTGACCCTGACTCTGACCCTGACTCTGACCCTGACCTAACCCTAACCTAACCCTAATCCAACTCAACCCAATCCTACCCTACCCCAACTCATCCCTACCCTACCCTAACCCTGACCCTGACCTGACCCTAATCCTAACATTGACCCTGACCCTAATCCTAACATTGACCCTGACCTTGACCCTACCCCTTCCCCTTCTTCTTCTTCCTCTTCCCTTCCCCAACCCTAAGCTTAACCGTAACCCTAACCCTGACCCTGACTCTGACCCTGACTCTGACCCTGACCTTGACCCTACCCTAACCCTGACCCTGACCTAACCCTAACCCTGACCCTGACCTGACCCTAATCCTAACCCTAACCCAACCCTAAGCTTAACCGTAACCCTAACCCTGACCCTGACCTTGACCCTACCCTACCCTAACCCTCAACCCTAACCCTGACCCTGACCTGACCCTGACCTGACCCTGACCCTGACTCTGACCCTGACCCTAATCCTAACATTGACCCTGACCTGACCCTACCCCTTCCCCTTCTTCTTCTTCCTCTTCTTCTTCTTCTTCTTCCTCTTCCCTTCCCCAACCCTAACCCTAACCAACCCTAACCCTACCCTACCCTAACCCAACTCAACCCAATCCTAACCCTACCCCAACCCTGACCCTGACCTGACCTGACCCTAACCTTAACCCTAACCCAACCCTGACCCTGACCCTGACCTGACCCTGACCTTGACCCTACCCTAACCCTCAACCCTAACCCTAACCCAACCCTACCCCTTCCCTTCCTCTTCCTCTTCCCTTCCCCAACCCTAACCCTGACCCTAACCCAACCCTAACCTTAACCCTAACCCTGACCCTAACCCTACCCTACCCTTACCCCACCCTACCCTACCCCAACCCCAACCCTAACCTAACCCTAACCTAACCCTGACCCTAACCTTAACAACACTATTTTTTATTTTATTTTTATTCATTTATTTATTTATTTATTTAGTCAAGTACATATTAAATAATACAGTATATATAAGCATGAATTGAATACATAAAGTGAATACAATTAAAGGGAACATTAGGACAGGGACGGTAGGCACGCTGGTGCTCTTATGCCCGTCCCTTACAGACCTCTTAGGAATGGGGTGAAGTCAACAGTAGACAGTCTTAGGTTAAAGTTTTGGGGATTTCGGGATGAGACGACAGAGTCTGGTAGTGCATTCCAGGCATTAACAACTCAGTTACTGAAGTCATATTTTCTGCAATCGAGTTTGGAGCGATTCATTTTAAGTTTGAATCTATTAGTTGAAGCTGAAGTAGTCATTGACAGGTAGGACATTGTAGCAGATGATTTTATGAGCTATGCTCAGGTCATACCAAAGGCAGTGTAGTTCTAAATTTTCTAAACCCAGAATTTCAAGTCTGGTAGCATTAGGTATTTTGTTGCGAGCAGAGGAGTGGAGGACTCTTCTTGTGAAATATTTCTGGATGTGCTCAATTGTATTAATGTCTGATAAGCAGTGTGGGTTCCAGAAAGATGAGCTGTATTCGAGAATTGGGCTAGCAAATGTTCTGTATGCTGTGGTTAGTAGTGTAATATTACCAGAGAAGAAGCTACGCAAGATTAGGTTAACAACTCTTAATGTCTTTTTGGTGATGTTGTTACAGTGGGCTTTGGCATTTAGATCATTTGATATGAGTACTCGAAGGTCCTTGACAGAGTGAGGGTCATCTACAAGGTCATGTCCACTTAGCTTGTATTTTGTGTTCCGATTCTTTCTGCCAATGTGTAAGACAGAGCATTTGTTGGTTGGGATTTGGAGTTGCCAATTTTTTAACCATTCCGACACAGAGTGAAGGTCTTTTTGAAGGGTAGCAGCCTCGTTGGTAGTGATAAATAGTTTAACATCATCGGCGAAGAGAACGTAGTTACTTATAATATGATCAATGGAATTCCGTGGAGAGTCAGAAATAACGTTCAATAACTCCAGAATTTTTTTTTTATTAAAAAAGTTTTCTTTTAACATTCATATCCAATAACATATTTAATGTACCATCATATACAATTAATCGGACCTGCCCGGTCACCACCCCCTTCCTTTAACTCTCTTCCCTTCTCTACCTTCTTCTACTTTCCACAACCATCCTCCCCCTCTCTTATCTACATCCTCTCCTCCTTCCTCCCTACTCCTTTCTTCTCCCACTTCTATCCCTCTTCCTTCCTTTCCTCTTCCTCCTCTTCTCTTTCCTACCTCCTTCTCTCTTCTACTTCCTTCTTTCCCATCATTCTGAAGTGGTAGCCAGGCAGCTCCGATCTTACATTAATTATATGTCTTCGATCATCTTTGTACATTGACCATCAATCCATTTTCTACCCTCATCCCCCCTCCCCCCCTCTTCCCTTCCTCCCCCACCCCGGGACTTCCAGAACCGAATACAGGGTATAAAACTAACAACAAAATTAAAATATAGCACAAATCATAATCCATAGTCACTCCTTAAAACCTCAACTCCCCTTCCAGAAACAAAGAAAATACATTTCTTCCAATCCATTATATATCAGACCATTCCACTCCTAGAGTTCTCAGAAATTTCCGATTGAGTTGGTGTTTGTTCTTGAATAAAGTACATAGTTTTTAATATCCAACCTTCATCAATCAATATCAAAACAACGTTCCATCTTCCAATATTCACCAAGGGTTCTTCTAAAATGTCTTTCTTCCTTAAGCAGTCTCTCAAAAATAGTTCATATTTCCAACTTAATTTCTTAAATTTTTCTGTACAACCTTCAAGGGTAAACAATAGTCCATCTTTTCACATCTTTGACGTTTATATACATCAAATAATATTACAAATATCCAATATATCAATTGTAATAATTAAAATCTTCACTTTACCTTGCTTATATCAAATAACATTATTAAAATTACACCTATAACTTATCCAAAATATATCTATTATAACAATTAAATTCTAATTAGCCATATAACAACATTACATCCATCTCTTAAATATAATATTTAATCCAAATTAAATTTTACTATCTATCCTCCAGAATCTTTGTGGGCACACACACTTATGCTTAAGGATCATTTTCTCCCAGAAACACTGAGCTAAATTTGAAGTCTGAATACAGAATAACAGAGTTGGAAGGGATCTTGGAGGTCTTCTAGTCCAACCCCTTATTCAAACAGGAGACCTTATACCATTTCAGACAACTGGCTGCCTGGGCTCTTCTTAAAAGCCTCCAGTGATGGAGCATCTGCAACTCCTGGTGGCAAGTCGTTCCACTGATGAATTGCTCTCGCTGTCAGGAAATTTCTCCTTTGTTCTAGATTGATTCTCTCCTTGATTGGTTTCCACCCGTTGCTCCTTGTCCTGCCTTCAGATACTTTTGGGGAATAGCTGATCCCCTCTTCTTTGTGGCAGCTCCTCAAACATTGAAACATTGCTATTATGTCACCTTTAGTCCTTTTCATTAAAACAATTACTGAATTATTGTGTCTGTCATCTGCACCTCTATAACTGTCAAGTTTGGGATTACAACCAGTCAAGACAAACACAGGCACAAATACCTCACTTGATCTTGATTGTATCCCTCTGTTAATGCAATTGAGGATTGCATTGGCTTTTTCGGCCGCCGCCACACACTTCTGGCTCATATTTAGCTGGAAGTCCACTAAGACTCCAAGATCCCTCTCACAGTTACTGCTATCAAGCCTGGTTTCACCCATTTCTATATTCCTAAATTTACTTAATTTCATTCCAATTTTCTGAAAAGCTGGACCCAGCAAGCTATATTCAATTCTCCAGTCAAACTGAAGAAGGACTATGAACATCTCTAGAAGGAGGTCTCCAAGCTGAGTGAATAACAGAATAACAGAAGGGACCTTGGAGGTCTTCTAATCCAACCCTTTGCTCAACCAGAAGACCCTATACCAGTCTAGACAAATGGTTGTCCAACTTCTTTTTGAAAACCTGGAGTCTCAGAAAGCTCAAACTGCCCAAGGAGCTGATGATCCAGTTCTACAGAGGAATGATTGAGTCTTTCATCTGCACCTCTATAACTGTCTGGTTCAGTTCTGCAATCCAACAAGACAGACACAGACTTCAGTGGATCATTAGAACTGCAGAAAAACAAAAACAGTGGCTACCAACCTGTCTTCCATTGAGGACCTGTATACTGCACGAATCAAGAAGTGGGCCGTGGAAATATTTACAGACCCCTCACATCCTGGACATAAACTGTTTCAACTCCTACCTTCAAAATGATGCTATAGAGCATTGCACACCAGAACAACTAGACACAAGGACATTCCCACCATGATTGTCATCTTCCCTATTCCCTAACTCCTTATCGTCTCATGACTATAACTTGGTTGCTTGTATCTTACGATTTATATAGTTTACATAGTATCCTAGTACCCAGTTTCCCTGAAATTAAGACCTCTCTGGATAATAAGCCCAATCAGGCTTTTGAGCGCATGCGCTAAAATAAGCCTCCCCCTCAAAGTAAGCCCTCCCCGAAAATAAGCCCTCCCCAAAAATATTTGAACGTATGTGCAGCCGGTCCCAGCCATTTCCTCTGGTTAGGGTTAGGGAGACAGAGCTGGAAATCAGGTAAGAT